>NW_027143311.1:0-66894 GCF_026170545.1 Melanerpes formicivorus
GCAAATTGGATTTGGTGCTAGGTCTTTCCCTTTAGGTTTTACCCCAACAATGTTTTCATTAGTTTCGCTCACTCTCGAAATCAAGCATTTTACAGCAGGTTGGAGCAGCCTGTATCTCAGCACAGGAATAAGGTAGGGAAGAATTCTAAGGATCATTTTGACTGCCTCCAGAAGTTAGATCAGATGGCAAATTGGATTTGGTGCTAGGTCTTTCCCTTTAGGTTTTACCCCAACAATGTTTTCATTAGTTTCGCTCACTCTCGAAATCAAGCATTTTACAGCAGGTTGGAGCAGCCTGTATCTCAGCACAGGAATAAGGTAGGGAAGAATTCTAAGGATCATTTTGACTGCCTCCAGAAGTTAGATCAGATGGCAAATTGGATTTGGTGCTAGGTCTTTCCCTTTAGGTTTTACCCCAACAATGTTTTCATTAGTTTCGCTCACTCTCGAAATCAAGCATTTTACAGCAGGTTGGAGCAGCCTGTATCTCAGCACAGGAATAAGGTAGGGAAGAATTCTAAGGATCATTTTGACTGCCTCCAGAAGTTAGATCAGATGGCAAATTGGATTTGGTGCTAGGTCTTTCCCTTTAGGTTTTACCCCAACAATGTTTTCATTAGTTTCGCTCACTCTCGAAATCAAGCATTTTACAGCAGGTTGGAGCAGCCTGTATCTCAGCACAGGAATAAGGTAGGGAAGAATTCTAAGGATCATTTTGACTGCCTCCAGAAGTTAGATCAGATGGCAAATTGGATTTGGTGCTAGGTCTTTCCCTTTAGGTTTTACCCCAACAATGTTTTCATTAGTTTCGCTCACTCTCGAAATCAAGCATTTTACAGCAGGTTGGAGCAGCCTGTATCTCAGCACAGGAATAAGGTAGGGAAGAATTCTAAGGATCATTTTGACTGCCTCCAGAAGTTAGATCAGATGGCAAATTGGATTTGGTGCTAGGTCTTTCCCTTTAGCTTTTACCCCAACAATGTTTTCATTAGTTTCGCTCACTCTCGAAATCAAGCATTTTACAGCAGGTTGGAGCAGCCTGTATCTCAGCACAGGAATAAGGTAGGGAAGAATTCTAAGGATCATTTTGACTGCCTCCAGAAGTTAGATCAGATGGCAAATTGGATTTGGTGCTAGGTCTTTCCCTTTAGGTTTTACCCCAACAATGTTTTCATTAGTTTCGCTCACTCTCGAAATCAAGCATTTTACAGCAGGTTGGAGCAGCCTGTATCTCAGCACAGGAATAAGGTAGGGAAGAATTCTAAGGATCATTTTGACTGCCTCCAGAAGTTAGATCAGATGGCAAATTGGATTTGGTGCTAGGTCTTTCCCTTTAGGTTTTACCCCAACAATGTTTTCATTAGTTTCGCTCACTCTCGAATCAAGCATTTTACAGCAGGTTGGAGCAGCCTGTATCTCAGCACAGGAATAAGGTAGGGAAGAATTCTAAGGATCATTTTGACTGCCTCCAGAAGTTAGATCAGATGGCAAATTGGATTTGGTGCTAGGTCTTTCCCTTTAGGTTTTACCCCATCAATGTTTTCATTAGTTTCGCTCACTCTCGAAATCAAGCATTTTACAGCAGGTTGGAGCAGCCTGTATCTCAGCACAGGAATAAGGTAGGGAAGAATTCTAAGGATCATTTTGACTGCCTCCAGAAGTTAGATCAGATGGCAAATTGGATTTGGTGCTAGGTCTTTCCCTTTAGGTTTTACCCCAACAATGTTTTCATTAGTTTCGCTCACTCTCGAAATCAAGCATTTTACAGCAGGTTGGAGCAGCCTGTATCTCAGCACAGGAATAAGGTAGGGAAGAATTCTAAGGATCATTTTGACTGCCTCCAGAAGTTAGATCAGATGGCAAATTGGATTTGGTGCTAGGTCTTTCCCTTTAGGTTTTACCCCAACAATGTTTTCATTAGTTTCGCTCACTCTCGAAATCAAGCATTTTACAGCAGGTTGGAGCAGCCTGTATCTCAGCACAGGAATAAGGTAGGGAAGAATTCTAAGGATCATTTTGACTGCCTCCAGAAGTTAGATCAGATGGCAAATTGGATTTGGTGCTAGGTCTTTCCCTTTAGGTTTTACCCCAACAATGTTTTCATTAGTTTCGCTCACTCTCGAAATCAAGCATTTTACAGCAGGCTGGAGCAGCCTGTATCTCAGCACAGGAATAAGGTAGGGAAGAATTCTAAGGATCATTTTGACTGCCTCCAGAAGTTAGATCAGATGGCAAATTGGATTTGGTGCTAGGTCTTTCCCTTTAGGTTTTACCCCAACAATGTTTTCATTAGTTTCGCTCACTCTCGAAATCAAGCATTTTACAGCAGGTTGGAGCAGCCTGTATCTCAGCACAGGAATAAGGTAGGGAAGAATTCTAAGGATCATTTTGACTGCCTCCAGAAGTTAGATCAGATGGCAAATTGGATTTGGTGCTAGGTCTTTCCCTTTAGGTTTTACCCCAACAATGTTTTCATTAGTTTCGCTCACTCTCGAAATCAAGCATTTTACAGCAGGTTGGAGCAGCCTGTATCTCAGCACAGGAATAAGGTAGGGAAGAATTCTAAGGATCATTTTGACTGCCTCCAGAAGTTAGATCAGATGGCAAATTGGATTTGGTGCTAGGTCTTTCCCTTTAGGTTTTACCCCAACAATGTTTTCACTAGTTTCGCTCACTCTCGAAATCAAGCATTTTACAGCAGGTTGGAGCAGCCTGTATCTCAGCACAGGAATAAGGTAGGGAAGAATTCTAAGGATCATTTTGACTGCCTCCAGAAGTTAGATCAGATGGCAAATTGGATTTGGTGCTAGGTCTTTCCCTTTAGGTTTTACCCCAACAATGTTTTCATTAGTTTCGCTCACTCTCGAAATCAAGCATTTTACAGCAGGTTGGAGCAGCCTGTATCTCAGCACAGGAATAAGGTAGGGAAGAATTCTAAGGATCATTTTGACTGCCTCCAGAAGTTAGATCAGATGGCAAATTGGATTTGGTGCTAGGTCTTTCCCTTTAGGTTTTACCCCAACAATGTTTTCATTAGTTTCGCTCACTCTCGAAATCAAGCATTTTACAGCAGGTTGGAGCAGCCTGTATCTCAGCACAGGAATAAGGTAGGGAAGAATTCTAAGGATCATTTTGACTGCCTCCAGAAGTTAGATCAGATGGCAAATTGGATTTGGTGCTAGGTCTTTCCCTTTAGGTTTTACCCCAACAATGTTTTCATTAGTTTTGCTCACTCTCGAAATCAAGCATTTTACAGCAGGTTGGAGCAGCCTGTATCTCAGCACAGGAATAAGGTAGGGAAGAATTCTAAGGATCATTTTGACTGCCTCCAGAAGTTAGATCAGATGGCAAATTGGATTTGGTGCTAGGTCTTTCCCTTTAGGTTTTACCCCAACAATGTTTTCACTAGTTTCGCTCACTCTCGAAATCAAGCATTTTACAGCAGGTTGGAGCAGCCTGTATCTCAGCACAGGAATAAGGTAGGGAAGAATTCTAAGGATCATTTTGACTGCCTCCAGAAGTTAGATCAGATGGCAAATTGGATTTGGTGCTAGGTCTTTCCCTTTAGGTTTTACCCCAACAATGTTTTCATTAGTTTCGCTCACTCTCGAAATCAAGCATTTTACAGCAGGTTGGAGCAGCCTGTATCTCAGCACAGGAATAAGGTAGGGAAGAATTCTAAGGATCATTTTGACTGCCTCCAGAAGTTAGATCAGATGGCAAATTGGATTTGGTGCTAGGTCTTTCCCTTTAGGTTTTACCCCAACAATGTTTTCATTAGTTTCGCTCACTCTCGAAATCAAGCATTTTACAGCAGGTTGGAGCAGCCTGTATCTCAGCACAGGAATAAGGTAGGGAAGAATTCTAAGGATCATTTCGACTGCCTCCAGAAGTTAGATCAGATGGCAAATTGGATTTGGTGCTAGGTCTTTCCCTTTAGCTTTTACCCCAACAATGTTTTCATTAGTTTCGCTCACTCTCGAAATCAAGCATTTTACAGCAGGTTGGAGCAGCCTGTATCTCAGCACAGGAATAAGGTAGGGAAGAATTCTAAGGATCATTTTGACTGCCTCCAGAAGTTAGATCAGATGGCAAATTGGATTTGGTGCTAGGTCTTTCCCTTTAGGTTTTACCCCAACAATGTTTTCATTAGTTTCGCTCACTCTCGAAATCAAGCATTTTACAGCAGGTTGGAGCAGCCTGTATCTCAGCACAGGAATAAGGTAGGGAAGAATTCTAAGGATCATTTTGACTGCCTCCAGAAGTTAGATCAGATGGCAAATTGGATTTGGTGCTAGGTCTTTCCCTTTAGGTTTTACCCCAACAATGTTTTCATTAGTTTCGCTCACTCTCGAAATCAAGCATTTTACAGCAGGTTGGAGCAGCCTGTATCTCAGCACAGGAATAAGGTAGGGAAGAATTCTAAGGATCATTTTGACTGCCTCCAGAAGTTAGATCAGATGGCAAATTGGATTTGGTGCTAGGCCTTTCCCTTTAGGTTTTACCCCAACAATGTTTTCATTAGTTTCGCTCACTCTCGAAATCAAGCATTTTACAGCAGGTTGGAGCAGCCTGTATCTCAGCACAGGAATAAGGTAGGGAAGAATTCTAAGGATCATTTTGACTGCCTCCAGAAGTTAGATCAGATGGCAAATTGGATTTGGTGCTAGGTCTTTCCCTTTAGCTTTTACCCCAACAATGTTTTCATTAGATTCGCTCACTCTCGAAATCAAGCATTTTACAGCAGGTTGGAGCAGCCTGTATCTCAGCACAGGAATAAGGTAGGGAAGAATTCTAAGGATCATTTTGACTGCCTCCAGAAGTTAGATCAGATGGCAAATTGGATTTGGTGCTAGGTCTTTCCCTTTAGGTTTTACCCCAACAATGTTTTCATTAGTTTCGCTCACTCTCGAAATCAAGCATTTTACAGCAGGTTGGAGCAGCCTGTATCTCAGCACAGGAATAAGGTAGGGAAGAATTCTAAGGATCATTTTGACTGCCTCCAGAAGTTAGATCAGATGGCAAATTGGATTTGGTGCTAGGTCTTTCCCTTTAGGTTTTACCCCAACAATGTTTTCATTAGTTTCGCTCACTCTCGAAATCAAGCATTTTACAGCAGGCTGGAGCAGCCTGTATCTCAGCACAGGAATAAGGTAGGGAAGAATTCTAAGGATCATTTTGACTGCCTCCAGAAGTTAGATCAGATGGCAAATTGGATTTGGTGCTAGGCCTTTCCCTTTAGGTTTTACCCCAACAATGTTTTCATTAGTTTCGCTCACTCTCGAAATCAAGCATTTTACAGCAGGCTGGAGCAGCCTGTATCTCAGCACAGGAATAAGGTAGGGAAGAATTCTAAGGATCATTTTGACTGCCTCCAGAAGTTAGATCAGATGGCAAATTGGATTTGGTGCTAGGTCTTTCCCTTTAGGTTTTACCCCAACAATGTTTTCATTAGTTTCGCTCACTCTCGAAATCAAGCATTTTACAGCAGGTTGGAGCAGCCTGTATCTCAGCACAGGAATAAGGTAGGGAAGAATTCTAAGGATCATTTTGACTGCCTCCAGAAGTTAGATCAGATGGCAAATTGGATTTGGTGCTAGGTCTTTCCCTTTAGGTTTTACGCCAACAATGTTTTCATTAGTTTCGCTCACTCTTGAAATCAAGCATTTTACAGCAGGTTGGAGCAGCCTGTATCTCAGCACAGGAATAAGGTAGGGAAGAATTCTAAGGATCATTTTGACTGCCTCCAGAAGTTAGATCAGATGGCAAATTGGATTTGGTGCTAGGCCTTTCCCTTTAGGTTTTACCCCAACAATGTTTTCATTAGTTTCGCTCACTCTCGAAATCAAGCATTTTACAGCAGGTTGGAGCAGCCTGTATCTCAGCACAGGAATAAGGTAGGGAAGAATTCTAAGGATCATTTTGACTGCCTCCAGAAGTTAGATCAGATGGCAAATTGGATTTGGTGCTAGGTCTTTCCCTTTAGGTTTTACCCCAACAATGTTTTCATTAGTTTCGCTCACTCTCGAAATCAAGCATTTTACAGCAGGTTGGAGCAGCCTGTATCTCAGCACAGGAATAAGGTAGGGAAGAATTCTAAGGATCATTTTGACTGCCTCCAGAAGTTAGATCAGATGGCAAATTGGATTTGGTGCTAGGTCTTTCCCTTTAGGTTTTACCCCAACAATGTTTTCATTAGTTTCGCTCACTCTCGAAATCAAGCATTTTACAGCAGGTTGGAGCAGCCTGTATCTCAGCACAGGAATAAGGTAGGGAAGAATTCTAAGGATCATTTTGACTGCCTCCAGAAGTTAGATCAGATGGCAAATTGGATTTGGTGCTAGGTCTTTCCCTTTAGGTTTTACCCCAACAATGTTTTCATTAGTTTCGCTCACTCTCGAAATCAAGCATTTTACAGCAGGCTGGAGCAGCCTGTATCTCAGCACAGGAATAAGGTAGGGAAGAATTCTAAGGATCATTTTGACTGCCTCCAGAAGTTAGATCAGATGGCAAATTGGATTTGGTGCTAGGTCTTTCCCTTTAGGTTTTACCCCAACAATGTTTTCATTAGTTTCGCTCACTCTCGAAATCAAGCATTTTACAGCAGGTTGGAGCAGCCTGTATCTCAGCACAGGAATAAGGTAGGGAAGAATTCTAAGGATCATTTTGACTGCCTCCAGAAGTTAGATCAGATGGCAAATTGGATTTGGTGCTAGGTCTTTCCCTTTAGGTTTTACCCCAACAATGTTTTCATTAGTTTCGCTCACTCTCGAAATCAAGCATTTTACAGCAGGTTGGAGCAGCCTGTATCTCAGCACAGGAATAAGGTAGGGAAGAATTCTAAGGATCATTTTGACTGCCTCCAGAAGTTAGATCAGATGGCAAATTGGATTTGGTGCTAGGTCTTTCCCTTTAGGTTTTACCCCAACAATGTTTTCACTAGTTTCGCTCACTCTCGAAATCAAGCATTTTACAGCAGGTTGGAGCAGCCTGTATCTCAGCACAGGAATAAGGTAGGGAAGAATTCTAAGGATCATTTTGACTGCCTCCAGAAGTTAGATCAGATGGCAAATTGGATTTGGTGCTAGGTCTTTCCCTTTAGGTTTTACCCCAACAATGTTTTCATTAGTTTCGCTCACTCTCGAAATCAAGCATTTTACAGCAGGTTGGAGCAGCCTGTATCTCAGCACAGGAATAAGGTAGGGAAGAATTCTAAGGATCATTTTGACTGCCTCCAGAAGTTAGATCAGATGGCAAATTGGATTTGGTGCTAGGTCTTTCCCTTTAGGTTTTACCCCAACAATGTTTTCATTAGTTTCGCTCACTCTCGAAATCAAGCATTTTACAGCAGGTTGGAGCAGCCTGTATCTCAGCACAGGAATAAGGTAGGGAAGAATTCTAAGGATCATTTTGACTGCCTCCAGAAGTTAGATCAGATGGCAAATTGGATTTGGTGCTAGGTCTTTCCCTTTAGGTTTTACCCCAACAATGTTTTCATTAGTTTTGCTCACTCTCGAAATCAAGCATTTTACAGCAGGTTGGAGCAGCCTGTATCTCAGCACAGGAATAAGGTAGGGAAGAATTCTAAGGATCATTTTGACTGCCTCCAGAAGTTAGATCAGATGGCAAATTGGATTTGGTGCTAGGTCTTTCCCTTTAGGTTTTACCCCAACAATGTTTTCACTAGTTTCGCTCACTCTCGAAATCAAGCATTTTACAGCAGGTTGGAGCAGCCTGTATCTCAGCACAGGAATAAGGTAGGGAAGAATTCTAAGGATCATTTTGACTGCCTCCAGAAGTTAGATCAGATGGCAAATTGGATTTGGTGCTAGGTCTTTCCCTTTAGGTTTTACCCCAACAATGTTTTCATTAGTTTCGCTCACTCTCGAAATCAAGCATTTTACAGCAGGTTGGAGCAGCCTGTATCTCAGCACAGGAATAAGGTAGGGAAGAATTCTAAGGATCATTTTGACTGCCTCCAGAAGTTAGATCAGATGGCAAATTGGATTTGGTGCTAGGTCTTTCCCTTTAGGTTTTACCCCAACAATGTTTTCATTAGTTTCGCTCACTCTCGAAATCAAGCATTTTACAGCAGGTTGGAGCAGCCTGTATCTCAGCACAGGAATAAGGTAGGGAAGAATTCTAAGGATCATTTCGACTGCCTCCAGAAGTTAGATCAGATGGCAAATTGGATTTGGTGCTAGGTCTTTCCCTTTAGCTTTTACCCCAACAATGTTTTCATTAGTTTCGCTCACTCTCGAAATCAAGCATTTTACAGCAGGTTGGAGCAGCCTGTATCTCAGCACAGGAATAAGGTAGGGAAGAATTCTAAGGATCATTTTGACTGCCTCCAGAAGTTAGATCAGATGGCAAATTGGATTTGGTGCTAGGTCTTTCCCTTTAGGTTTTACCCCAACAATGTTTTCATTAGTTTCGCTCACTCTCGAAATCAAGCATTTTACAGCAGGTTGGAGCAGCCTGTATCTCAGCACAGGAATAAGGTAGGGAAGAATTCTAAGGATCATTTTGACTGCCTCCAGAAGTTAGATCAGATGGCAAATTGGATTTGGTGCTAGGTCTTTCCCTTTAGGTTTTACCCCAACAATGTTTTCATTAGTTTCGCTCACTCTCGAAATCAAGCATTTTACAGCAGGTTGGAGCAGCCTGTATCTCAGCACAGGAATAAGGTAGGGAAGAATTCTAAGGATCATTTTGACTGCCTCCAGAAGTTAGATCAGATGGCAAATTGGATTTGGTGCTAGGCCTTTCCCTTTAGGTTTTACCCCAACAATGTTTTCATTAGTTTCGCTCACTCTCGAAATCAAGCATTTTACAGCAGGCTGGAGCAGCCTGTATCTCAGCACAGGAATAAGGTAGGGAAGAATTCTAAGGATCATTTTGACTGCCTCCAGAAGTTAGATCAGATGGCAAATTGGATTTGGTGCTAGGTCTTTCCCTTTAGCTTTTACCCCAACAATGTTTTCATTAGATTCGCTCACTCTCGAAATCAAGCATTTTACAGCAGGTTGGAGCAGCCTGTATCTCAGCACAGGAATAAGGTAGGGAAGAATTCTAAGGATCATTTTGACTGCCTCCAGAAGTTAGATCAGATGGCAAATTGGATTTGGTGCTAGGTCTTTCCCTTTAGGTTTTACCCCAACAATGTTTTCATTAGTTTCGCTCACTCTCGAAATCAAGCATTTTACAGCAGGTTGGAGCAGCCTGTATCTCAGCACAGGAATAAGGTAGGGAAGAATTCTAAGGATCATTTTGACTGCCTCCAGAAGTTAGATCAGATGGCAAATTGGATTTGGTGCTAGGTCTTTCCCTTTAGGTTTTACCCCAACAATGTTTTCATTAGTTTCGCTCACTCTCGAAATCAAGCATTTTACAGCAGGCTGGAGCAGCCTGTATCTCAGCACAGGAATAAGGTAGGGAAGAATTCTAAGGATCATTTTGACTGCCTCCAGAAGTTAGATCAGATGGCAAATTGGATTTGGTGCTAGGCCTTTCCCTTTAGGTTTTACCCCAACAATGTTTTCATTAGTTTCGCTCACTCTCGAAATCAAGCATTTTACAGCAGGCTGGAGCAGCCTGTATCTCAGCACAGGAATAAGGTAGGGAAGAATTCTAAGGATCATTTTGACTGCCTCCAGAAGTTAGATCAGATGGCAAATTGGATTTGGTGCTAGGTCTTTCCCTTTAGGTTTTACCCCAACAATGTTTTCATTAGTTTCGCTCACTCTCGAAATCAAGCATTTTACAGCAGGTTGGAGCAGCCTGTATCTCAGCACAGGAATAAGGTAGGGAAGAATTCTAAGGATCATTTTGACTGCCTCCAGAAGTTAGATCAGATGGCAAATTGGATTTGGTGCTAGGTCTTTCCCTTTAGGTTTTACGCCAACAATGTTTTCATTAGTTTCGCTCACTCTTGAAATCAAGCATTTTACAGCAGGTTGGAGCAGCCTGTATCTCAGCACAGGAATAAGGTAGGGAAGAATTCTAAGGATCATTTTGACTGCCTCCAGAAGTTAGATCAGATGGCAAATTGGATTTGGTGCTAGGCCTTTCCCTTTAGGTTTTACCCCAACAATGTTTTCATTAGTTTCGCTCACTCTCGAAATCAAGCATTTTACAGCAGGTTGGAGCAGCCTGTATCTCAGCACAGGAATAAGGTAGGGAAGAATTCTAAGGATCATTTTGACTGCCTCCAGAAGTTAGATCAGATGGCAAATTGGATTTGGTGCTAGGTCTTTCCCTTTAGGTTTTACCCCAACAATGTTTTCATTAGTTTCGCTCACTCTCGAAATCAAGCATTTTACAGCAGGTTGGAGCAGCCTGTATCTCAGCACAGGAATAAGGTAGGGAAGAATTCTAAGGATCATTTTGACTGCCTCCAGAAGTTAGATCAGATGGCAAATTGGATTTGGTGCTAGGCCTTTCCCTTTAGGTTTTACCCCAACAATGTTTTCATTAGTTTCGCTCACTCTCGAAATCAAGCATTTTACAGCAGGCTGGAGCAGCCTGTATCTCAGCACAGGAATAAGGTAGGGAAGAATTCTAAGGATCATTTTGACTGCCTCCAGAAGTTAGATCAGATGGCAAATTGGATTTGGTGCTAGGTCTTTCCCTTTAGGTTTTACCCCAACAATGTTTTCATTAGTTTCGCTCACTCTCGAAATCAAGCATTTTACAGCAGGTTGGAGCAGCCTGTATCTCAGCACAGGAATAAGGTAGGGAAGAATTCTAAGGATCATTTTGACTGCCTCCAGAAGTTAGATCAGATGGCAAATTGGATTTGGTGCTAGGTCTTTCCCTTTAGGTTTTACCCCAACAATGTTTTCATTAGTTTCGCTCACTCTTGAAATCAAGCATTTTACAGCAGGCTGGAGCAGCCTGTATCTCAGCACATTAATAAGGTAGGGAAGAATTCTAAGGATCATTTTGACTGCCTCCAGAAGTTAGATCAGATGGCAAATTGGATTTGGTGCTAGGTCTTTCCCTTTAGGTTTTACCCCAACAATGTTTTCATTAGTTTCGCTCACTCTCGAAATCAAGCATTTTACAGCAGGTTGGAGCAGCCTGTATCTCAGCACAGGAATAAGGTAGGGAAGAATTCTAAGGATCATTTTGACTGCCTCCAGAAGTTAGATCAGATGGCAAATTGGATTTGGTGCTAGGTCTTTCCCTTTAGGTTTTACGCCAACAATGTTTTCATTAGTTTCGCTCACTCTCGAAATCAAGCATTTTACAGCAGGTTGGAGCAGCCTGTATCTCAGCACAGGAATAAGGTAGGGAAGAATTCTAAGGATCATTTTGACTGCCTCCAGAAGTTAGATCAGATGGCAAATTGGATTTGGTGCTAGGCCTTTCCCTTTAGGTTTTACCCCAACAATGTTTTCATTAGTTTCGCTCACTCTCGAAATCAAGCATTTTACAGCAGGTTGGAGCAGCCTGTATCTCAGCACAGGAATAAGGTAGGGAAGAATTCTAAGGATCATTTTGACTGCCTCCAGAAGTTAGATCAGATGGCAAATTGGATTTGGTGCTAGGTCTTTCCCTTTAGGTTTTACGCCAACAATGTTTTCATTAGTTTCGCTCACTCTCGAAATCAAGCATTTTACAGCAGGTTGGAGCAGCCTGTATCTCAGCACAGGAATAAGGTAGGGAAGAATTCTAAGGATCATTTTGACTGCCTCCAGAAGTTAGATCAGATGGCAAATTGGATTTGGTGCTAGGCCTTTCCCTTTAGGTTTTACCCCAACAATGTTTTCATTAGTTTCGCTCACTCTCGAAATCAAGCATTTTACAGCAGGTTGGAGCAGCCTGTATCTCAGCACAGGAATAAGGTAGGGAAGAATTCTAAGGATCATTTTGACTGCCTCCAGAAGTTAGATCAGATGGCAAATTGGATTTGGTGCTAGGTCTTTCCCTTTAGGTTTTACCCCAACAATGTTTTCATTAGTTTCGCTCACTCTCGAAATCAAGCATTTTACAGCAGGTTGGAGCAGCCTGTATCTCAGCACAGGAATAAGGTAGGGAAGAATTCTAAGGATCATTTTGACTGCCTCCAGAAGTTAGATCAGATGGCAAATTGGATTTGGTGCTAGGCCTTTCCCTTTAGGTTTTACCCCAACAATGTTTTCATTAGTTTCGCTCACTCTCGAAATCAAGCATTTTACAGCAGGCTGGAGCAGCCTGTATCTCAGCACAGGAATAAGGTAGGGAAGAATTCTAAGGATCATTTTGACTGCCTCCAGAAGTTAGATCAGATGGCAAATTGGATTTGGTGCTAGGTCTTTCCCTTTAGGTTTTACCCCAACAATGTTTTCATTAGTTTCGCTCACTCTCGAAATCAAGCATTTTACAGCAGGTTGGAGCAGCCTGTATCTCAGCACAGGAATAAGGTAGGGAAGAATTCTAAGGATCATTTTGACTGCCTCCAGAAGTTAGATCAGATGGCAAATTGGATTTGGTGCTAGGCCTTTCCCTTTAGGTTTTACCCCAACAATGTTTTCATTAGTTTCGCTCACTCTCGAAATCAAGCATTTTACAGCAGGCTGGAGCAGCCTGTATCTCAGCACATTAATAAGGTAGGGAAGAATTCTAAGGATCATTTTGACTGCCTCCAGAAGTTAGATCAGATGGCAAATTGGATTTGGTGCTAGGTCTTTCCCTTTAGGTTTTACCCCAACAATGTTTTCATTAGTTTCGCTCACTCTCGAAATCAAGCATTTTACAGCAGGTTGGAGCAGCCTGTATCTCAGCACAGGAATAAGGTAGGGAAGAATTCTAAGGATCATTTTGACTGCCTCCAGAAGTTAGATCAGATGGCAAATTGGATTTGGTGCTAGGTCTTTCGCTTTAGGTTTTACCCCAACAATGTTTTCACTAGTTTCGCTCACTCTCGAAATCAAGCATTTTACAGCAGGTTGGAGCAGCCTGTATCTCAGCACAGGAATAAGGTAGGGAAGAATTCTAAGGATCATTTTGACTGCCTCCAGAAGTTAGATCAGATGGCAAATTGGATTTGGTGCTAGGTCTTTCCCTTTAGGTTTTACCCCAACAATGTTTTCATTAGTTTCGCTCACTCTCGAAATCAAGCATTTTACAGCAGGTTGGAGCAGCCTGTATCTCAGCACAGGAATAAGGTAGGGAAGAATTCTAAGGATCATTTTGACTGCCTCCAGAAGTTAGATCAGATGGCAAATTGGATTTGGTGCTAGGTCTTTCCCTTTAGGTTTTACCCCAACAATGTTTTCATTAGTTTCGCTCACTCTCGAAATCAAGCATTTTACAGCAGGTTGGAGCAGCCTGTATCTCAGCACAGGAATAAGGTAGGGAAGAATTCTAAGGATCATTTTGACTG
Source organism: Melanerpes formicivorus (assembly GCF_026170545.1). Classification (NCBI taxonomy): domain Eukaryota; kingdom Metazoa; phylum Chordata; class Aves; order Piciformes; family Picidae; genus Melanerpes; species Melanerpes formicivorus. Next base: position 13,370 of record NW_027143311.1, read on the forward strand.
CCTCCAGAAGTTAGATCAGATGGCAAATTGGATTTGGTGCTAGGTCTTTCCCTTTAGGTTTTACCCCAACAATGTTTTCATTAGTTTCGCTCACTCTCGAAATCAAGCATTTTACAGCAGGTTGGAGCAGCCTGTATCTCAGCACAGGAATAAGGTAGGGAAGAATTCTAAGGATCATTTTGACTGCCTCCAGAAGTTAGATCAGATGGCAAATTGGATTTGGTGCTAGGTCTTTCCCTTTAGGTTTTACCCCAACAATGTTTTCATTAGTTTCGCTCACTCTCGAAATCAAGCATTTTACAGCAGGTTGGAGCAGCCTGTATCTCAGCACAGGAATAAGGTAGGGAAGAATTCTAAGGATCATTTTGACTGCCTCCAGAAGTTAGATCAGATGGCAAATTGGATTTGGTGCTAGGTCTTTCCCTTTAGGTTTTACCCCAACAATGTTTTCATTAGTTTCGCTCACTCTCAAAATCAAGCATTTTACAGCAGGTTGGAGCAGCCTGTATCTCAGCACAGGAATAAGGTAGGGAAGAATTCTAAGGATCATTTTGACTGCCTCCAGAAGTTAGATCAGATGGCAAATTGGATTTGGTGCTAGGTCTTTCCCTTTAGGTTTTACCCCAACAATGTTTTCATTAGTTTCGCTCACTCTCGAAATCAAGCATTTTACAGCAGGTTGGAGCAGCCTGTATCTCAGCACAGGAATAAGGTAGGGAAGAATTCTAAGGCTCATTTTGACTGCCTCCAGAAGTTAGATCAGATGGCAAATTGGATTTGGTGCTAGGTCTTTCCCTTTAGCTTTTACCCCAACAATGTTTTCATTAGTTTCGCTCACTCTCGAAATCAAGCATTTTACAGCAGGTTGGAGCAGCCTGTATCTCAGCACAGGAATAAGGTAGGGAAGAATTCTAAGGATCATTTTGACTGCCTCCAGAAGTTAGATCAGATGGCAAATTGGATTTGGTGCTAGGTCTTTCCCTTTAGCTTTTACCCCAACAATGTTTTCATTAGTTTCGCTCACTCTCGAAATCAAGCATTTTACAGCAGGTTGGAGCAGCCTGTATCTCAGCACAGGAATAAGGTAGGGAAGAATTCTAAGGATCATTTTGACTGCCTCCAGAAGTTAGATCAGATGGCAAATTGGATTTGGTGCTAGGTCTTTCCCTTTAGGTTTTACCCCAACAATGTTTTCATTAGTTTCGCTCACTCTCGAAATCAAGCATTTTACAGCAGGTTGGAGCAGCCTGTATCTCAGCACAGGAATAAGGTAGGGAAGAATTCTAAGGATCATTTTGACTGCCTCCAGAAGTTAGATCAGATGGCAAATTGGATTTGGTGCTAGGTCTTTCCCTTTAGGTTTTACCCCAACAATGTTTTCATTAGTTTCGCTCACTCTCGAAATCAAGCATTTTACAGCAGGTTGGAGCAGCCTGTATCTCAGCACAGGAATAAGGTAGGGAAGAATTCTAAGGATCATTTTGACTGCCTCCAGAAGTTAGATCAGATGGCAAATTGGATTTGGTGCTAGGTCTTTCCCTTTAGGTTTTACCCCAACAATGTTTTCATTAGTTTCGCTCACTCTCGAAATCAAGCATTTTACAGCAGGTTGGAGCAGCCTGTATCTCAGCACAGGAATAAGGTAGGGAAGAATTCTAAGGATCATTTTGACTGCCTCCAGAAGTTAGATCAGATGGCAAATTGGATTTGGTGCTAGGTCTTTCCCTTTAGGTTTTACCCCAACAATGTTTTCATTAGTTTCGCTCACTCTCGAAATCAAGCATTTTACAGCAGGTTGGAGCAGCCTGTATCTCAGCACAGGAATAAGGCAGGGAAGAATTCTAAGGATCATTTTGACTGCCTCCAGAAGTTAGATCAGATGGCAAATTGGATTTGGTGCTAGGTCTTTCCCTTTAGGTTTTACCCCAACAATGTTTTCATTAGTTTCGCTCACTCTCAAAATCAAGCATTTTACAGCAGGTTGGAGCAGCCTGTATCTCAGCACAGGAATAAGGTAGGGAAGAATTCTAAGGATCATTTTGACTGCCTCCAGAATTTAGATCAGATGGCAAATTGGATTTGGTGCTAGGTCTTTCCCTTTAGGTTTTACCCCAACAATGTTTTCATTAGTTTCGCTCACTCTCGAAATCAAGCATTTTACAGCAGGTTGGAGCAGCCTGTATCTCAGCACAGGAATAAGGTAGGGAAGAATTCTAAGGATCATTTTGACTGCCTCCAGAAGTTAGATCAGATGGCAAATTGGATTTGGTGCTAGGCCTTTCCCTTTAGGTTTTACCCCAACAATGTTTTCATTAGTTTCGCTCACTCTCGAAATCAAGCATTTTACAGCAGGCTGGAGCAGCCTGTATCTCAGCACAGGAATAAGGTAGGGAAGAATTCTAAGGATCATTTTGACTGCCTCCAGAAGTTAGATCAGATGGCAAATTGGATTTGGTGCTAGGTCTTTCCCTTTAGCTTTTACCCCAACAATGTTTTCATTAGATTCGCTCACTCTCGAAATCAAGCATTTTACAGCAGGTTGGAGCAGCCTGTATCTCAGCACAGGAATAAGGTAGGGAAGAATTCTAAGGATCATTTTGACTGCCTCCAGAAGTTAGATCAGATGGCAAATTGGATTTGGTGCTAGGTCTTTCCCTTTAGGTTTTACCCCAACAATGTTTTCATTAGTTTCGCTCACTCTCGAAATCAAGCATTTTACAGCAGGTTGGAGCAGCCTGTATCTCAGCAGAGGAATAAGGCAGGGAAGAATTCTAAGGATCATTTTGACTGCCTCCAGAAGTTAGATCAGATGGCAAATTGGATTTGGTGCTAGGTCTTTCCCTTTAGGTTTTACCCCAACAATGTTTTCATTAGTTTCGCTCACTCTCAAAATCAAGCATTTTACAGCAGGCTGGAGCAGCCTGTATCTCAGCACAGGAATAAGGTAGGGAAGAATTCTAAGGATCATTTTGACTGCCTCCAGAAGTTAGATCAGATGGCAAATTGGATTTGGTGCTAGGCCTTTCCCTTTAGGTTTTACCCCAACAATGTTTTCATTAGTTTCGCTCACTCTCGAAATCAAGCATTTTACAGCAGGCTGGAGCAGCCTGTATCTCAGCACAGGAATAAGGTAGGGAAGAATTCTAAGGATCATTTTGACTGCCTCCAGAAGTTAGATCAGATGGCAAATTGGATTTGGTGCTAGGTCTTTCCCTTTAGGTTTTACCCCAACAATGTTTTCATTAGTTTCGCTCACTCTCGAAATCAAGCATTTTACAGCAGGTTGGAGCAGCCTGTATCTCAGCACAGGAATAAGGTAGGGAAGAATTCTAAGGATCATTTTGACTGCCTCCAGAAGTTAGATCAGATGGCAAATTGGATTTGGTGCTAGGTCTTTCCCTTTAGGTTTTACGCCAACAATGTTTTCATTAGTTTCGCTCACTCTCGAAATCAAGCATTTTACAGCAGGTTGGAGCAGCCTGTATCTCAGCACAGGAATAAGGTAGGGAAGAATTCTAAGGATCATTTTGACTGCCTCCAGAAGTTAGATCAGATGGCAAATTGGATTTGGTGCTAGGCCTTTCCCTTTAGTTTTTACCCCAACAATGTTTTCATTAGTTTCGCTCACTCTCGAAATCAAGCATTTTACAGCAGGTTGGAGCAGCCTGTATCTCAGCACAGGAATAAGGTAGGGAAGAATTCTAAGGATCATTTTGACTGCCTCCAGAAGTTAGATCAGATGGCAAATTGGATTTGGTGCTAGGTCTTTCCCTTTAGGTTTTACCCCAACAATGTTTTCATTAGTTTCGCTCACTCTCGAAATCAAGCATTTTACAGCAGGTTGGAGCAGCCTGTATCTCAGCACAGGAATAAGGTAGGGAAGAATTCTAAGGATCATTTTGACTGCCTCCAGAAGTTAGATCAGATGGCAAATTGGATTTGGTGCTAGGTCTTTCCCTTTAGGTTTTACCCCAACAATGTTTTCATTAGTTTCGCTCACTCTCGAAATCAAGCATTTTACAGCAGGCTGGAGCAGCCTGTATCTCAGCACAGGAATAAGGTAGGGAAGAATTCTAAGGATCATTTTGACTGCCTCCAGAAGTTAGATCAGATGGCAAATTGGATTTGGTGCTAGGTCTTTCCCTTTAGGTTTTACCCCAACAATGTTTTCATTAGTTTCGCTCACTCTCGAAATCAAGCATTTTACAGCAGGTTGGAGCAGCCTGTATCTCAGCACAGGAATAAGGTAGGGAAGAATTCTAAGGATCATTTTGACTGCCTCCAGAAGTTAGATCAGATGGCAAATTGGATTTGGTGCTAGGCCTTTCCCTTTAGGTTTTACCCCAACAATGTTTTCATTAGTTTCGCTCACTCTCGAAATCAAGCATTTTACAGCATGCTGGAGCAGCCTGTATCTCAGCACATTAATAAGGTAGGGAAGAATTCTAAGGATCATTTTGACTGCCTCCAGAAGTTAGATCAGATGGCAAATTGGATTTGGTGCTAGGTCTTTCCCTTTAGGTTTTACGCCAACAATGTTTTCATTAGTTTCGCTCACTCTCGAAATCAAGCATTTTACAGCAGGTTGGAGCAGCCTGTATCTCAGCACAGGAATAAGGTAGGGAAGAATTCTAAGGATCATTTTGACTGCCTCCAGAAGTTAGATCAGATGGCAAATTGGATTTGGTGCTAGGTCTTTCCCTTTAGGTTTTACCCCAACAATGTTTTCATTAGTTTCGCTCACTCTCGAAATCAAGCATTTTACAGCAGGTTGGAGCAGCCTGTATCTCAGCACAGGAATAAGGTAGGGAAGAATTCTAAGGATCATTTTGACTGCCTCCAGAAGTTAGATCAGATGGCAAATTGGATTTGGTGCTAGGTCTTTCCCTTTAGGTTTTACCCCAACAATGTTTTCATTAGTTTCGCTCACTCTCGAAATCAAGCATTTTACAGCAGGTTGGAGCAGCCTGTATCTCAGCACAGGAATAAGGTAGGGAAGAATTCTAAGGATCATTTTGACTGCCTCCAGAAGTTAGATCAGATGGCAAATTGGATTTGGTGCTAGGCCTTTCCCTTTAGGTTTTACCCCAACAATGTTTTCATTAGTTTCGCTCACTCTCGAAATCAAGCATTTTACAGCAGGCTGGAGCAGCCTGTATCTCAGCACAGGAATAAGGTAGGGAAGAATTCTAAGGATCATTTTGACTGCCTCCAGAAGTTAGATCAGATGGCAAATTGGATTTGGTGCTAGGTCTTTCCCTTTAGGTTTTACCCCAACAATGTTTTCATTAGTTTCGCTCACTCTCGAAATCAAGCATTTTACAGCAGGTTGGAGCAGCCTGTATCTCAGCACAGGAATAAGGTAGGGAAGAATTCTAAGGATCATTTTGACTGCCTCCAGAAGTTAGATCAGATGGCAAATTGGTTTTGGTGCTAGGCCTTTCCCTTTAGGTTTTACCCCAACAATGTTTTCATTAGTTTCGCTCACTCTCGAAATCAAGCATTTTACAGCAGGTTGGAGCAGCCTGTATCTCAGCACAGGAATAAGGTAGGGAAGAATTCTAAGGATCATTTTGACTGCCTCCAGAAGTTAGATCAGATGGCAAATTGGATTTGGTGCTAGGTCTTTCCCTTTAGGTTTTACCCCAACAATGTTTTCATTAGTTTCGCTCACTCTCGAAATCAAGCATTTTACAGCAGGTTGGAGCAGCCTGTATCTCAGCACAGGAATAAGGTAGGGAAGAATTCTAAGGATCATTTTGACTGCCTCCAGAAGTTAGATCAGATGGCAAATTGGATTTGGTGCTAGGTCTTTCCCTTTAGGTTTTACCCCAACAATGTTTTCATTAGTTTCGCTCACTCTCGAAATCAAGCATTTTACAGCAGGTTGGAGCAGCCTGTATCTCAGCACAGGAATAAGGTAGGGAAGAATTCTAAGGATCATTTTGACTGCCTCCAGAAGTTAGATCAGATGGCAAATTGGATTTGGTGCTAGGTCTTTCCCTTTAGGTTTTACCCCAACAATGTTTTCATTAGTTTCGCTCACTCTCGAAATCAAGCATTTTACAGCAGGTTGGAGCAGCCTGTATCTCAGCACAGGAATAAGGTAGGGAAGAATTCTAAGGATCATTTTGACTGCCTCCAGAAGTTAGATCAGATGGCAAATTGGATTTGGTGCTAGGCCTTTCCCTTTAGGTTTTACCCCAACAATGTTTTCATTAGTTTCGCTCACTCTTGAAATCAAGCATTTTACAGCAGGTTGGAGCAGCCTGTATCTCAGCACAGGAATAAGGTAGGGAAGAATTCTAAGGATCATTTTGACTGCCTCCAGAAGTTAGATCAGATGGCAAATTGGATTTGGTGCTAGGTCTTTCCCTTTAGGTTTTACCCCAACAATGTTTTCATTAGTTTCGCTCACTCTCGAAATCAAGCATTTTACAGCAGGTTGGAGCAGCCTGTATCTCAGCACAGGAATAAGGTAGGGAAGAATTCTAAGGATCATTTTGACTGCCTCCAGAAGTTAGATCAGATGGCAAATTGGATTTGGTGCTAGGCCTTTCCCTTTAGGTTTTACCCCAACAATGTTTTCATTAGTTTCGCTCACTCTCGAAATCAAGCATTTTACAGCAGGCTGGAGCAGCCTGTATCTCAGCACAGGAATAAGGTAGGGAAGAATTCTAAGGATCATTTTGACTGCCTCCAGAAGTTAGATCAGATGGCAAATTGGATTTGGTGCTAGGTCTTTCCCTTTAGGTTTTACCCCAACAATGTTTTCATTAGTTTCGCTCACTCTCGAAATCAAGCATTTTACAGCAGGTTGGAGCAGCCTGTATCTCAGCACAGGAATAAGGTAGGGAAGAATTCTAAGGATCATTTTGACTGCCTCCAGAAGTTAGATCAGATGGCAAATTGGATTTGGTGCTAGGTCTTTCCCTTTAGGTTTTACCCCAACAATGTTTTCATTAGTTTCGCTCACTCTCGAAATCAAGCATTTTACAGCAGGTTGGAGCAGCCTGTATCTCAGCACAGGAATAAGGTAGGGAAGAATTCTAAGGATCATTTTGACTGCCTCCAGAATTTAGATCAGATGGCAAATTGGATTTGGTGCTAGGCCTTTCCCTTTAGGTTTTACCCCAACAATGTTTTCATTAGTTTCGCTCACTCTCGAAATCAAGCATTTTACAGCAGGTTGGAGCAGCCTGTATCTCAGCACAGGAATAAGGTAGGGAAGAATTCTAAGGATCATTTTGACTGCCTCCAGAAGTTAGATCAGATGGCAAATTGGATTTGGTGCTAGGTCTTTCCCTTTAGGTTTTACCCCAACAATGTTTTCATTAGTTTCGCTCACTCTCGAAATCAAGCATTTTACAGCAGGTTGGAGCAGCCTGTATCTCAGCACAGGAATAAGGTAGGGAAGAATTCTAAGGATCATTTTGACTGCCTCCAGAAGTTAGATCAGATGGCAAATTGGATTTGGTGCTAGGTCTTTCCCTTTAGGTTTTACCCCAACAATGTTTTCATTAGTTTCGCTCACTCTCGAAATCAAGCATTTTACAGCAGGTTGGAGCAGCCTGTATCTCAGCACAGGAATAAGGTAGGGAAGAATTCTAAGGATCATTTTGACTGCCTCCAGAAGTTAGATCAGATGGCAAATTGGATTTGGTGCTAGGTCTTTCCCTTTAGGTTTTACCCCAACAATGTTTTCATTAGTTTCGCTCACTCTCGAAATCAAGCATTTTACAGCAGGTTGGAGCAGCCTGTATCTCAGCACAGGAATAAGGTAGGGAAGAATTCTAAGGATCATTTTGACTGCCTCCAGAAGTTAGATCAGATGGCAAATTGGTTTTGGTGCTAGGCCTTTCCCTTTAGGTTTTACCCCAACAATGTTTTCATTAGTTTCGCTCACTCTCGAAATCAAGCATTTTACAGCAGGTTGGAGCAGCCTGTATCTCAGCACAGGAATAAGGTAGGGAAGAATTCTAAGGATCATTTTGACTGCCTCCAGAAGTTAGATCAGATGGCAAATTGGATTTGGTGCTAGGTCTTTCCCTTTAGGTTTTACCCCAACAATGTTTTCATTAGTTTCGCTCACTCTCGAAATCAAGCATTTTACAGCAGGTTGGAGCAGCCTGTATCTCAGCACAGGAATAAGGTAGGGAAGAATTCTAAGGATCATTTTGACTGCCTCCAGAAGTTAGATCAGATGGCAAATTGGATTTGGTGCTAGGTCTTTCCCTTTAGGTTTTACCCCAACAATGTTTTCATTAGTTTCGCTCACTCTCGAAATCAAGCATTTTACAGCAGGTTGGAGCAGCCTGTATCTCAGCACAGGAATAAGGTAGGGAAGAATTCTAAGGATCATTTTGACTGCCTCCAGAAGTTAGATCAGATGGCAAATTGGATTTGGTGCTAGGTCTTTCCCTTTAGGTTTTACCCCAACAATGTTTTCATTAGTTTCGCTCACTCTCGAAATCAAGCATTTTACAGCAGGTTGGAGCAGCCTGTATCTCAGCACAGGAATAAGGTAGGGAAGAATTCTAAGGATCATTTTGACTGCCTCCAGAAGTTAGATCAGATGGCAAATTGGATTTGGTGCTAGGCCTTTCCCTTTAGGTTTTACCCCAACAATGTTTTCATTAGTTTCGCTCACTCTTGAAATCAAGCATTTTACAGCAGGTTGGAGCAGCCTGTATCTCAGCACAGGAATAAGGTAGGGAAGAATTCTAAGGATCATTTTGACTGCCTCCAGAAGTTAGATCAGATGGCAAATTGGATTTGGTGCTAGGTCTTTCCCTTTAGGTTTTACCCCAACAATGTTTTCATTAGTTTCGCTCACTCTCGAAATCAAGCATTTTACAGCAGGTTGGAGCAGCCTGTATCTCAGCACAGGAATAAGGTAGGGAAGAATTCTAAGGATCATTTTGACTGCCTCCAGAAGTTAGATCAGATGGCAAATTGGATTTGGTGCTAGGCCTTTCCCTTTAGGTTTTACCCCAACAATGTTTTCATTAGTTTCGCTCACTCTCGAAATCAAGCATTTTACAGCAGGCTGGAGCAGCCTGTATCTCAGCACAGGAATAAGGTAGGGAAGAATTCTAAGGATCATTTTGACTGCCTCCAGAAGTTAGATCAGATGGCAAATTGGATTTGGTGCTAGGTCTTTCCCTTTAGGTTTTACCCCAACAATGTTTTCATTAGTTTCGCTCACTCTCGAAATCAAGCATTTTACAGCAGGTTGGAGCAGCCTGTATCTCAGCACAGGAATAAGGTAGGGAAGAATTCTAAGGATCATTTTGACTGCCTCCAGAAGTTAGATCAGATGGCAAATTGGATTTGGTGCTAGGTCTTTCCCTTTAGGTTTTACCCCAACAATGTTTTCATTAGTTTCGCTCACTCTCGAAATCAAGCATTTTACAGCAGGTTGGAGCAGCCTGTATCTCAGCACAGGAATAAGGTAGGGAAGAATTCTAAGGATCATTTTGACTGCCTCCAGAATTTAGATCAGATGGCAAATTGGATTTGGTGCTAGGCCTTTCCCTTTAGGTTTTACCCCAACAATGTTTTCATTAGTTTCGCTCACTCTCGAAATCAAGCATTTTACAGCAGGTTGGAGCAGCCTGTATCTCAGCACAGGAATAAGGTAGGGAAGAATTCTAAGGATCATTTTGACTGCCTCCAGAAGTTAGATCAGATGGCAAATTGGATTTGGTGCTAGGTCTTTCCCTTTAGGTTTTACCCCAACAATGTTTTCATTAGTTTCGCTCACTCTCGAAATCAAGCATTTTACAGCAGGTTGGAGCAGCCTGTATCTCAGCACAGGAATAAGGTAGGGAAGAATTCTAAGGATCATTTTGACTGCCTCCAGAAGTTAGATCAGATGGCAAATTGGATTTGGTGCTAGGTCTTTCCCTTTAGGTTTTACCCCAACAATGTTTTCATTAGTTTCGCTCACTCTCGAAATCAAGCATTTTACAGCAGGTTGGAGCAGCCTGTATCTCAGCACAGGAATAAGGTAGGGAAGAATTCTAAGGATCATTTTGACTGCCTCCAGAAGTTAGATCAGATGGCAAATTGGATTTGGTGCTAGGTCTTTCCCTTTAGGTTTTACCCCAACAATGTTTTCATTAGTTTCGCTCACTCTCGAAATCAAGCATTTTACAGCAGGTTGGAGCAGCCTGTATCTCAGCACAGGAATAAGGTAGGGAAGAATTCTAAGGATCATTTTGACTGCCTCCAGAAGTTAGATCAGATGGCAAATTGGTTTTGGTGCTAGGCCTTTCCCTTTAGGTTTTACCCCAACAATGTTTTCATTAGTTTCGCTCACTCTCGAAATCAAGCATTTTACAGCAGGTTGGAGCAGCCTGTATCTCAGCACAGGAATAAGGTAGGGAAGAATTCTAAGGATCATTTTGACTGCCTCCAGAAGTTAGATCAGATGGCAAATTGGATTTGGTGCTAGGTCTTTCCCTTTAGGTTTTACCCCAACAATGTTTTCATTAGTTTCGCTCACTCTCGAAATCAAGCATTTTACAGCAGGTTGGAGCAGCCTGTATCTCAGCACAGGAATAAGGTAGGGAAGAATTCTAAGGATCATTTTGACTGCCTCCAGAAGTTAGATCAGATGGCAAATTGGATTTGGTGCTAGGTCTTTCCCTTTAGGTTTTACCCCAACAATGTTTTCATTAGTTTCGCTCACTCTCGAAATCAAGCATTTTACAGCAGGTTGGAGCAGCCTGTATCTCAGCACAGGAATAAGGTAGGGAAGAATTCTAAGGATCATTTTGACTGCCTCCAGAAGTTAGATCAGATGGCAAATTGGATTTGGTGCTAGGTCTTTCCCTTTAGGTTTTACCCCAACAATGTTTTCATTAGTTTCGCTCACTCTCGAAATCAAGCATTTTACAGCAGGTTGGAGCAGCCTGTATCTCAGCACAGGAATAAGGTAGGGAAGAATTCTAAGGATCATTTTGACTGCCTCCAGAAGTTAGATCAGATGGCAAATTGGATTTGGTGCTAGGCCTTTCCCTTTAGGTTTTACCCCAACAATGTTTTCATTAGTTTCGCTCACTCTTGAAATCAAGCATTTTACAGCAGGTTGGAGCAGCCTGTATCTCAGCACAGGAATAAGGTAGGGAAGAATTCTAAGGATCATTTTGACTGCCTCCAGAAGTTAGATCAGATGGCAAATTGGATTTGGTGCTAGGTCTTTCCCTTTAGGTTTTACCCCAACAATGTTTTCATTAGTTTCGCTCACTCTCGAAATCAAGCATTTTACAGCAGGTTGGAGCAGCCTGTATCTCAGCACAGGAATAAGGTAGGGAAGAATTCTAAGGATCATTTTGACTGCCTCCAGAAGTTAGATCAGATGGCAAATTGGATTTGGTGCTAGGCCTTTCCCTTTAGGTTTTACCCCAACAATGTTTTCATTAGTTTCGCTCACTCTCGAAATCAAGCATTTTACAGCAGGCTGGAGCAGCCTGTATCTCAGCACAGGAATAAGGTAGGGAAGAATTCTAAGGATCATTTTGACTGCCTCCAGAAGTTAGATCAGATGGCAAATTGGATTTGGTGCTAGGTCTTTCCCTTTAGGTTTTACCCCAACAATGTTTTCATTAGTTTCGCTCACTCTCGAAATCAAGCATTTTACAGCAGGTTGGAGCAGCCTGTATCTCAGCACAGGAATAAGGTAGGGAAGAATTCTAAGGATCATTTTGACTGCCTCCAGAAGTTAGATCAGATGGCAAATTGGATTTGGTGCTAGGTCTTTCCCTTTAGGTTTTACCCCAACAATGTTTTCATTAGTTTCGCTCACTCTCGAAATCAAGCATTTTACAGCAGGTTGGAGCAGCCTGTATCTCAGCACAGGAATAAGGTAGGGAAGAATTCTAAGGATCATTTTGACTGCCTCCAGAATTTAGATCAGATGGCAAATTGGATTTGGTGCTAGGCCTTTCCCTTTAGGTTTTACCCCAACAATGTTTTCATTAGTTTCGCTCACTCTCGAAATCAAGCATTTTACAGCAGGTTGGAGCAGCCTGTATCTCAGCACAGGAATAAGGTAGGGAAGAATTCTAAGGATCATTTTGACTGCCTCCAGAAGTTAGATCAGATGGCAAATTGGATTTGGTGCTAGGTCTTTCCCTTTAGGTTTTACCCCAACAATGTTTTCATTAGTTTCGCTCACTCTCGAAATCAAGCATTTTACAGCAGGTTGGAGCAGCCTGTATCTCAGCACAGGAATAAGGTAGGGAAGAATTCTAAGGATCATTTTGACTGCCTCCAGAAGTTAGATCAGATGGCAAATTGGATTTGGTGCTAGGTCTTTCCCTTTAGGTTTTACCCCAACAATGTTTTCATTAGTTTCGCTCACTCTCGAAATCAAGCATTTTACAGCAGGTTGGAGCAGCCTGTATCTCAGCACAGGAATAAGGTAGGGAAGAATTCTAAGGATCATTTTGACTGCCTCCAGAAGTTAGATCAGATGGCAAATTGGATTTGGTGCTAGGTCTTTCCCTTTAGGTTTTACCCCAACAATGTTTTCATTAGTTTCGCTCACTCTCGAAATCAAGCATTTTACAGCAGGTTGGAGCAGACTGTATCTCAGCACAGGAATAAGGTAGGGAAGAATTCTAAGGATCATTTTGACTGCCTCCAGAAGTTAGATCAGATGGCAAATTGGATTTGGTGCTAGGTCTTTCCCTTTAGGTTTTACCCCAACAATGTTTTCATTAGTTTCGCTCACTCTCGAAATCAAGCATTTTACAGCAGGTTGGAGCAGCCTGTATCTCAGCACAGGAATAAGGTAGGGAAGAATTCTAAGGATCATTTTGACTGCCTCCAGAAGTTAGATCAGATGGCAAATTGGATTTGGTGCTAGGCCTTTCCCTTTAGGTTTTACCCCAACAATGTTTTCATTAGTTTCGCTCACTCTCGAAATCAAGCATTTTACAGCAGGTTGGAGCAGCCTGTATCTCAGCACAGGAATAAGGTAGGGAAGAATTCAAATGCTCATTTTGACTGCCTCCAGAAGTTAGATCAGATGGCAAATTGGATTTGGTGCTAGGCCTTTCCCTTTAGGTTTTACCCCAACAATGTTTTCATTAGTTTCGCTCACTCTTGAAATCAAGCATTTTACAGCAGGTTGGAGCAGCCTGTATCTCAGCACAGGAATAAGGTAGGGAAGAATTCTAAGGATCATTTTGACTGCCTCCAGAAGTTAGATCAGATGGCAAATTGGATTTGGTGCTAGGTCTTTCCCTTTAGGTTTTACCCCAACAATGTTTTCATTAGTTTCGCTCACTCTCGAAATCAAGCATTTTACAGCAGGTTGGAGCAGCCTGTATCTCAGCACAGGAATAAGGTAGGGAAGAATTCTAAGGATCATTTTGACTGCCTCCAGAAGTTAGATCAGATGGCAAATTGGATTTGGTGCTAGGCCTTTCCCTTTAGGTTTTACCCCAACAATGTTTTCATTAGTTTCGCTCACTCTCGAAATCAAGCATTTTACAGCAGGCTGGAGCAGCCTGTATCTCAGCACAGGAATAAGGTAGGGAAGAATTCTAAGGATCATTTTGACTGCCTCCAGAAGTTAGATCAGATGGCAAATTGGATTTGGTGCTAGGTCTTTCCCTTTAGGTTTTACCCCAACAATGTTTTCATTAGTTTCGCTCACTCTCGAAATCAAGCATTTTACAGCAGGTTGGAGCAGCCTGTATCTCAGCACAGGAATAAGGTAGGGAAGAATTCTAAGGATCATTTTGACTGCCTCCAGAAGTTAGATCAGATGGCAAATTGGATTTGGTGCTAGGTCTTTCCCTTTAGGTTTTACCCCAACAATGTTTTCATTAGTTTCGCTCACTCTCGAAATCAAGCATTTTACAGCAGGTTGGAGCAGCCTGTATCTCAGCACAGGAATAAGGTAGGGAAGAATTCTAAGGATCATTTTGACTGCCTCCAGAAGTTAGATCAGATGGCAAATTGGATTTGGTGCTAGGTCTTTCCCTTTAGGTTTTACCCCAACAATGTTTTCATTAGTTTCGCTCACTCTCGAAATCAAGCATTTTACAGCAGGTTGGAGCAGCCTGTATCTCAGCACAGGAATAAGGTAGGGAAGAATTCTAAGGATCATTTTGACTGCCTCCAGAATTTAGATCAGATGGCAAATTGGATTTGGTGCTAGGCCTTTCCCTTTAGGTTTTACCCCAACAATGTTTTCATTAGTTTCGCTCACTCTCGAAATCAAGCATTTTACAGCAGGTTGGAGCAGCCTGTATCTCAGCACAGGAATAAGGTAGGGAAGAATTCTAAGGATCATTTTGACTGCCTCCAGAAGTTAGATCAGATGGCAAATTGGATTTGGTGCTAGGTCTTTCCCTTTAGGTTTTACCCCAACAATGTTTTCATTAGTTTCGCTCACTCTCGAAATCAAGCATTTTACAGCAGGTTGGAGCAGCCTGTATCTCAGCACAGGAATAAGGTAGGGAAGAATTCTAAGGATCATTTTGACTGCCTCCAGAAGTTAGATCAGATGGCAAATTGGATTTGGTGCTAGGTCTTTCCCTTTAGGTTTTACCCCAACAATGTTTTCATTAGTTTCGCTCACTCTCGAAATCAAGCATTTTACAGCAGGTTGGAGCAGCCTGTATCTCAGCACAGGAATAAGGTAGGGAAGAATTCTAAGGATCATTTTGACTGCCTCCAGAAGTTAGATCAGATGGCAAATTGGATTTGGTGCTAGGTCTTTCCCTTTAGGTTTTACCCCAACAATGTTTTCATTAGTTTCGCTCACTCTCGAAATCAAGCATTTTACAGCAGGTTGGAGCAGCCTGTATCTCAGCACAGGAATAAGGTAGGGAAGAATTCTAAGGATCATTTTGACTGCCTCCAGAAGTTAGATCAGATGGCAAATTGGATTTGGTGCTAGGCCTTTCCCTTTAGGTTTTACCCCAACAATGTTTTCATTAGTTTCGCTCACTCTCGAAATCAAGCATTTTACAGCAGGCTGGAGCAGCCTGTATCTCAGCACAGGAATAAGGTAGGGAAGAATTCAAATACTCATTTTGACTGCCTCCAGAAGTTAGATCAGATGGCAAATTGGATTTGGTGCTAGGTCTTTCCCTTTAGGTTTTACCCCAACAATGTTTTCATTAGTTTCGCTCACTCTCGAAATCAAGCATTTTACAGCAGGTTGGAGCAGCCTGTATCTCAGCACAGGAATAAGGTAGGGAAGAATTCTAAGGATCATTTTGACTGCCTCCAGAAGTTAGATCAGATGGCAAATTGGATTTGGTGCTAGGTCTTTCCCTTTAGGTTTTACCCCAACAATGTTTTCATTAGTTTCGCTCACTCTCGAAATCAAGCATTTTACAGCAGGTTGGAGCAGCCTGTATCTCAGCACAGGAATAAGGTAGGGAAGAATTCTAAGGATCATTTTGACTGCCTCCAGAAGTTAGATCAGATGGCAAATTGGATTTGGTGCTAGGTCTTTCCCTTTAGGTTTTACCCCAACAATGTTTTCATTAGTTTCGCTCACTCTCGAAATCAAGCATTTTACAGCAGGTTGGAGCAGCCTGTATCTCAGCACAGGAATAAGGTAGGGAAGAATTCTAAGGATCATTTTGACTGCCTCCAGAAGTTAGATCAGATGGCAAATTGGATTTGGTGCTAGGTCTTTCCCTTTAGGTTTTACCCCAACAATGTTTTCATTAGTTTCGCTCACTCTCGAAATCAAGCATTTTACAGCAGGTTGGAGCAGCCTGTATCTCAGCACAGGAATAAGGTAGGGAAGAATTCTAAGGATCATTTTGACTGCCTCCAGAAGTTAGATCAGATGGCAAATTGGATTTGGTGCTAGGTCTTTCCCTTTAGGTTTTACCCCAACAATATTTTTTCATTAGTTTCGCTCGCTCTCGAAATCAAGCATTTTACAGCAGGTTGGAGCAGCCTGTATCTCAGCACAGGAATAAGGTAGGGAAGAATTCTAAGGATCATTTTGACTGCCTCCAGAAGTTAGATCAGATGGCAAATTGGATTTGGTGCTAGGTCTTTCCCTTTAGGTTTTACCCCAACAATGTTTTCATTAGTTTCGCTCACTCTCGAAATCAAGCATTTTACAGCAGGTTGGAGCAGCCTGTATCTCAGCACAGGAATAAGGTAGGGAAGAATTCTAAGGATCATTTTGACTGCCTCCAGAAGTTAGATCAGATGGCCAATGGAATTTGGTGCTAGGTCTTTCCCTTTAGGTTTTACCCCAACAATGTTTTCATTAGTTTCGCTCACTCTCGAAATCAAGCATTTTACAGCAGGTTGGAGCAGCCTGTATCTCAGCACAGGAATAAGGTAGGGAAGAATTCTAAGGATCATTTTGACTGCCTCCAGAAGTTAGATCAGATGGCAAATTGGATTTGGTGCTAGGTCTTTCCCTTTAGGTTTTACCCCAACAATATTTTTTCATTAGTTTCGCTCACTCTCGAAATCAAGCATTTTACAGCAGGTTGGAGCAGCCTGTATCTCAGCACAGGAATAAGGTAGGGAAGAATTCTAAGGATCATTTTGACTGCCTCCAGAAGTTAGATCAGATGGCAAATTGGATTTGGTGCTAGGTCTTTCCCTTTAGGTTTTACCCCAACAATGTTTTCATTAGTTTCGCTCACTCTCGAAATCAAGCATTTTACAGCAGGTTGGAGCAGCCTGTATCTCAGCACAGGAATAAGGTAGGGAAGAATTCTAAGGATCATTTTGACTGCCTCCAGAAGTTAGATCAGATGGCAAATTGGATTTGGTGCTAGGTCTTTCCCTTTAGGTTTTACCCCAACAATATTTTTTCATTAGTTTCGCTCACTCTCGAAATCAAGCATTTTACAGCAGGTTGGAGCAGCCTGTATCTCAGCACAGGAATAAGGTAGGGAAGAATTCTAAGGATCATTTTGACTGCCTCCAGAAGTTAGATCAGATGGCAAATTGGATTTGGTGCTAGGTCTTTCCCTTTAGGTTTTACCCCAACAATGTTTTCATTAGTTTCGCTCACTCTCGAAATCAAGCATTTTACAGCAGGTTGGAGCAGCCTGTATCTCAGCACAGGAATAAGGTAGGGAAGAATTCTAAGGATCATTTTGACTGCCTCCAGAAGTTAGATCAGATGGCAAATTGGATTTGGTGCTAGGTCTTTCCCTTTAGGTTTTACCCCAACAATGTTTTCATTAGTTTCGCTCACTCTCGAAATCAAGCATTTTACAGCAGGTTGGAGCAGCCTGTATCTCAGCACAGGAATAAGGTAGGGAAGAATTCTAAGGATCATTTTGACTGCCTCCAGAAGTTAGATCAGATGGCAAATTGGATTTGGTGCTAGGTCTTTCCCTTTAGGTTTTACCCCAACAATGTTTTCATTAGTTTCGCTCACTCTCGAAATCAAGCATTTTACAGCAGGTTGGAGCAGCCTGTTTCTCAGCACAGGAATAAGGTAGGGAAGAATTCAAATACTCATTTTGACTGCCTCCAGAAGTTAGATCAGATGGCAAATTGGATTTGGTGCTAGGTCTTTCCCTTTAGGTTTTACCCCAACAATGTTTTCATTAGTTTCGCTCACTCTCGAAATCAAGCATTTTACAGCAGGCTGGAGCAGCCTGTATCTCAGCACAGGAATAAGGTAGGGAAGAATTCTAAGGATCATTTTGACTGCCTCCAGAAGTTAGATCAGATGGCAAATTGGATTTGGTGCTAGGTCTTTCCCTTTAGGTTTTACCCCAACAATGTTTTCATTAGTTTCGCTCACTCTCGAAATCAAGCATTTTACAGCAGGTTGGAGCAGCCTGTATCTCAGCACAGGAATAAGGTAGGGAAGAATTCTAAGGATCATTTTGACTGCCTCCAGAAGTTAGATCAGATGGCAAATTGGATTTGGTGCTAGGTCTTTCCCTTTAGGTTTTACCCCAACAATGTTTTCATTAGTTTCGCTCACTCTCGAAATCAAGCATTTTACAGCAGGTTGGAGCAGCCTGTATCTCAGCACAGGAATAAGGTAGGGAAGAATTCTAAGGATCATTTTGACTGCCTCCAGAAGTTAGATCAGATGGCAAATTGGATTTGGTGCTAGGTCTTTCCCTTTAGGTTTTACCCCAACAATGTTTTCATTAGTTTCGCTCACTCTCGAAATCAAGCATTTTACAGCAGGTTGGAGCAGCCTGTTTCTCAGCACAGGAATAAGGTAGGGAAGAATTCTAAGGATCATTTTGACTGCCTCCAGAAGTTAGATCAGATGGCAAATTGGATTTGGTGCTAGGTCTTTCCCTTTAGGTTTTACCCCAACAATGTTTTCATTAGTTTCGCTCACTCTCGAAATCAAGCATTTTACAGCAGGCTGGAGCAGCCTGTATCTCAGCACAGGAATAAGGTAGGGAAGAATTCTAAGGATCATTTTGACTGCCTCCAGAAGTTAGATCAGATGGCAAATTGGATTTGGTGCTAGGTCTTTCCCTTTAGGTTTTACCCCAACAATGTTTTCATTAGTTTTGCTCACTCTCGAAATCAAGCATTTTACAGCAGGTTGGAGCAGCCTGTATCTCAGCACAGGAATAAGGTAGGGAAGAATTCTAAGGATCATTTTGACTGCCTCCAGAAGTTAGATCAGATGGCAAATTGGATTTGGTGCTAGGTCTTTCCCTTTAGGTTTTACCCCAACAATGTTTTCATTAGTTTCGCTCACTCTCGAAATCAAGCATTTTACAGCAGGTTGGAGCAGCCTGTATCTCAGCACAGGAATAAGGTAGGGAAGAATTCTAAGGATCATTTTGACTGCCTCCAGAAGTTAGATCAGATGGCAAATTGGATTTGGTGCTAGGTCTTTCCCTTTAGGTTTTACCCCAACAATGTTTTCATTAGTTTCGCTCACTCTCGAAATCAAGCATTTTACAGCAGGTTGGAGCAGCCTGTATCTCAGCACAGGAATAAGGTAGGGAAGAATTCTAAGGATCATTTTGACTGCCTCCAGAAGTTAGATCAGATGGCAAATTGGATTTGGTGCTAGGTCTTTCCCTTTAGGTTTTACCCCAACAATGTTTTCATTAGTTTCGCTCACTCTCGAAATCAAGCATTTTACAGCAGGTTGGAGCAGCCTGTATCTCAGCACAGGAATAAGGTAGGGAAGAATTCTAAGGATCATTTTGACTGCCTCCAGAAGTTAGATCAGATGGCAAATTGGATTTGGTGCTAGGTCTTTCCCTTTAGGTTTTACCCCAACAATGTTTTCATTAGTTTCGCTCACTCTCGAAATCAAGCATTTTACAGCAGGTTGGAGCAGCCTGTTTCTCAGCACAGGAATAAGGTAGGGAAGAATTCTAAGGATCATTTTGACTGCCTCCAGAAGTTAGATCAGATGGCAAATTGGATTTGGTGCTAGGTCTTTCCCTTTAGGTTTTACCCCAACAATGTTTTCATTAGTTTCGCTCACTCTCGAAATCAAGCATTTTACAGCAGGCTGGAGCAGCCTGTATCTCAGCACAGGAATAAGGTAGGGAAGAATTCTAAGGATCATTTTGACTGCCTCCAGAAGTTAGATCAGATGGCAAATTGGATTTGGTGCTAGGTCTTTCCCTTTAGGTTTTACCCCAACAATGTTTTCATTAGTTTCGCTCACTCTCGAAATCAAGCATTTTACAGCAGGCTGGAGCAGCCTGTATCTCAGCACAGGAATAAGGTAGGGAAGAATTCTAAGGATCATTTTGACTGCCTCCAGAAGTTAGATCAGATGGCAAATTGGATTTGGTGCTAGGTCTTTCCCTTTAGGTTTTACCCCAACAATGTTTTCATTAGTTTCGCTCACTCTCGAAATCAAGCATTTTACAGCAGGTTGGAGCAGCCTGTATCTCAGCACAGGAATAAGGTAGGGAAGAATTCTAAGGATCATTTTGACTGCCTCCAGAAGTTAGATCAGATGGCAAATTGGATTTGGTGCTAGGTCTTTCCCTTTAGGTTTTACCCCAACAATGTTTTCATTAGTTTCGCTCACTCTCGAAATCAAGCATTTTACAGCAGGTTGGAGCAGCCTGTATCTCAGCACAGGAATAAGGTAGGGAAGAATTCTAAGGATCATTTTGACTGCCTCCAGAAGTTAGATCAGATGGCAAATTGGATTTGGTGCTAGGTCTTTCCCTTTAGGTTTTACCCCAACAATGTTTTCATTAGTTTCGCTCACTCTCGAAATCAAGCATTTTACAGCAGGTTGGAGCAGCCTGTATCTCAGCACAGGAATAAGGTAGGGAAGAATTCTAAGGATCATTTTGACTGCCTCCAGAAGTTAGATCAGATGGCAAATTGGATTTGGTGCTAGGTCTTTCCCTTTAGGTTTTACCCCAACAATATTTTTTCATTAGTTTCGCTCACTCTCGAAATCAAGCATTTTACAGCAGGTTGGAGCAGCCTGTATCTCAGCACAGGAATAAGGTAGGGAAGAATGCTAAGGATCATTTTGACTGCCTCCAGAAGTTAGATCAGATGGCAAATTGGATTTGGTGCTAGGTCTTTCCCTTTAGGTTTTACCCCAACAATATTTTTTCATTAGTTTCGCTCACTCTCGAAATCAAGCATTTTACAGCAGGTTGGAGCAGCCTGTATCTCAGCACAGGAATAAGGTAGGGAAGAATTCTAAGGATCATTTTGACTGCCTCCAGAAGTTAGATCAGATGGCAAATTGGATTTGGTGCTAGGTCTTTCCCTTTAGGTTTTACCCCAACAATGTTTTCATTAGTTTCGCTCACTCTCGAAATCAAGCATTTTACAGCAGGTTGGAGCAGCCTGTATCTCAGCACAGGAATAAGGTAGGGAAGAATTCTAAGGATCATTTTGACTGCCTCCAGAAGTTAGATCAGATGGCAAATTGGATTTGGTGCTAGGTCTTTCCCTTTAGGTTTTACCCCAACAATGTTTTCATTAGTTTCGCTCACTCTCGAAATCAAGCATTTTACAGCAGGTTGGAGCAGCCTGTATCTCAGCACAGGAATAAGGTAGGGAAGAATTCTAAGGATCATTTTGACTGCCTCCAGAAGTTAGATCAGATGGCAAATTGGATTTGGTGCTAGGTCTTTCCCTTTAGGTTTTACCCCAACAATGTTTTCATTAGTTTCGCTCACTCTCGAAATCAAGCATTTTACAGCAGGTTGGAGCAGCCTGTTTCTCAGCACAGGAATAAGGTAGGGAAGAATTCTAAGGATCATTTTGACTGCCTCCAGAAGTTAGATCAGATGGCAAATTGGATTTGGTGCTAGGTCTTTCCCTTTAGGTTTTACCCCAACAATGTTTTCATTAGTTTCGCTCACTCTCGAAATCAAGCATTTTACAGCAGGTTGGAGCAGCCTGTATCTCAGCACAGGAATAAGGTAGGGAAGAATTCTAAGGATCATTTTGACTGCCTCCAGAAGTTAGATCAGATGGCAAATTGGATTTGGTGCTAGGTCTTTCCCTTTAGGTTTTACCCCAACAATGTTTTCATTAGTTTCGCTCACTCTCGAAATCAAGCATTTTACAGCAGGTTGGAGCAGCCTGTATCTCAGCACAGGAATAAGGTAGGGAAGAATTCTAAGGATCATTTTGACTGCCTCCAGAAGTTAGATCAGATGGCAAATTGGATTTGGTGCTAGGTCTTTCCCTTTAGGTTTTACCCCAACAAGGTTTTCATTAGTTTCGCTCACTCTCGAAATCAAGCATTTTACAGCAGGTTGGAGCAGCCTGTATCTCAGCACAGGAATAAGGTAGGGAAGAATTCTAAGGATCATTTTGACTGCCTCCAGAAGTTAGATCAGATGGCAAATTGGATTTGGTGCTAGGCCTTTCCCTTTAGGTTTTACCCCAACAATATTTTCATTAGTTTCGCTCACTCTTGAAATCAAGCATTTTACAGCAGGCTGGAGCAGCCTGTATCTCAGCACAGGAATAAGGTAGGGAAGAATTCTAAGGATCATTTTGACTGCCTCCAGAAGTTAGATCAGATGGCAAATTGGATTTGGTGCTAGGTCTTTCCCTTTAGGTTTTACCCCAACAATGTTTTCATTAGTTTCGCTCACTCTCGAAATCAAGCATTTTACAGCAGGTTGGAGCAGCCTGTATCTCAGCACAGGAATAAGGTAGGGAAGAATTCTAAGGATCATTTTGACTGCCTCCAGAAGTTAGATCAGATGGCAAATTGGATTTGGTGCTAGGTCTTTCCCTTTAGGTTTTACCCCAACAATGTTTTCATTAGTTTCGCTCACTCTCGAAATCAAGCATTTTACAGCAGGCTGGAGCAGCCTGTATCTCAGCACAGGAATAAGGTAGGGAATAATTCTAAGGATCATTTTGACTGCCTCCAGAAGTTAGATCAGATGGCAAATTGGATTTGGTGCTAGGTCTTTCCCTTTAGGTTTTACCCCAACAATGTTTTCATTAGTTTTGCTCACTCTCGAAATCAAGCATTTTACAGCAGGTTGGAGCAGCCTGTATCTCAGCACAGGAATAAGGTAGGGAAGAATTCTAAGGATCATTTTGACTACCTCCAGAAGTTAGATCAGATGGCAAATTGGATTTGGTGCTAGGTCTTTCCCTTTAGGTTTTACCCCAACAATGTTTTCATTAGTTTCGCTCACTCTCGAAATCAAGCATTTTACAGCAGGTTGGAGCAGCCTGTATCTCAGCACAGGAATAAGGTAGGGAAGAATTCTAAGGATCATTTTGACTGCCTCCAGAAGTTAGATCAGATGGCAAATTGGATTTGGTGCTAGGCCTTTCCCTTTAGGTTTTACCCCAACAATGTTTTCATTAGTTTCGCTCACTCTCGAAATCAAGCATTTTACAGCAGGTTGGAGCAGCCTGTATCTCAGCACAGGAATAAGGTAGGGAAGAATTCTAAGGATCATTTTGACTGCCTCCAGAAGTTAGATCAGATGGCAAATTGGATTTGGTGCTAGGCCTTTCCCTTTAGGTTTTACCCCAACAATGTTTTCATTAGTTTCGCTCACTCTCGAAATCAAGCATTTTACAGCAGGTTGGAGCAGCCTGTATCTCAGCACAGGAATAAGGTAGGGAAGAATTCTAAGGATCATTTTGACTGCCTCCAGAAGTTAGATCAGATGGCAAATTGGATTTGGTGCTAGGTCTTTCCCTTTAGGTTTTACCCCAACAATGTTTTCATTAGTTTCGCTCACTCTCGAAATCAAGCATTTTACAGCAGGTTGGAGCAGCCTGTATCTCAGCACAGGAATAAGGTAGGGAAGAATTCTAAGGATCATTTTGACTGCCTCCAGAAGTTAGATCAGATGGCAAATTGGATTTGGTGCTAGGCCTTTCCCTTTAGGTTTTACCCCAACAATGTTTTCATTAGTTTCGCTCACTCTCGAAATCAAGCATTTTACAGCAGGCTGGAGCAGCCTGTATCTCAGCACAGGAATAAGGTAGGGAAGAATTCTAAGGATCATTTTGACTGCCTCCAGAAGTTAGATCAGATGGCAAATTGGATTTGGTGCTAGGTCTTTCCCTTTAGGTTTTACCCCAACAATGTTTTCATTAGTTTCGCTCACTCTCGAAATCAAGCATTTTACAGCAGGTTGGAGCAGCCTGTATCTCAGCACAGGAATAAGGTAGGGAAGAATTCTAAGGATCATTTTGACTGCCTCCAGAAGTTAGATCAGATGGCAAATTGGATTTGGTGCTAGGTCTTTCCCTTTAGGTTTTACCCCAACAATGTTTTCATTAGTTTCGCTCACTCTCGAAATCAAGCATTTTACAGCAGGTTGGAGCAGCCTGTATCTCAGCACAGGAATAAGGTAGGGAAGAATTCTAAGGATCATTTTGACTGCCTCCAGAAGTTAGATCAGATGGCAAATTGGATTTGGTGCTAGGTCTTTCCCTTTAGGTTTTACCCCAACAATGTTTTCATTAGTTTCGCTCACTCTCGAAATCAAGCATTTTACAGCAGGTTGGAGCAGCCTGTATCTCAGCACAGGAATAAGGTAGGGAAGAATTCTAAGGATCATTTTGACTGCCTCCAGAAGTTAGATCAGATGGCAAATTGGATTTGGTGCTAGGTCTTTCCCTTTAGGTTTTACCCCAACAATGTTTTCATTAGTTTCGCTCACTCTCGAAATCAAGCATTTTACAGCAGGTTGGAGCAGCCTGTATCTCAGCACAGGAATAAGGTAGGGAAGAATTCTAAGGATCATTTTGACTGCCTCCAGAAGTTAGATCAGATGGCAAATTGGATTTGGTGCTAGGCCTTTCCCTTTAGGTTTTACCCCAACAATGTTTTCATTAGTTTCGCTCACTCTCGAAATCAAGCATTTTACAGCAGGTTGGAGCAGCCTGTATCTCAGCACAGGAATAAGGTAGGGAAGAATTCAAAGGATCATTTTGACTGCCTCCAGAAGTTAGATCAGATGGCAAATTGGATTTGGTGCTAGGTCTTTCCCTTTAGGTTTTACCCCAACAATGTTTTCATTAGTTTCGCTCACTCTCGAAATCAAGCATTTTACAGCAGGTTGGAGCAGCCTGTATCTCAGCACAGGAATAAGGTAGGGAAGAATTCTAAGGATCATTTTGACTGCCTCCAGAAGTTAGATCAGATGGCAAATTGGATTTGGTGCTAGGTCTTTCCCTTTAGGTTTTACCCCAACAATGTTTTCATTAGTTTCGCTCACTCTCGAAATCAAGCATTTTACAGCAGGTTGGAGCAGCCTGTATCTCAGCACAGGAATAAGGTAGGGAAGAATTCTAAGGATCATTTTGACTGCCTCCAGAAGTTAGATCAGATGGCAAATTGGATTTGGTGCTAGGTCTTTCCCTTTAGGTTTTACCCCAACAATGTTTTCATTAGTTTCGCTCACTCTCGAAATCAAGCATTTTACAGCAGGTTGGAGCAGCCTGTATCTCAGCACAGGAATAAGGTAGGGAAGAATTCTAAGGATCATTTTGACTGCCTCCAGAAGTTAGATCAGATGGCAAATTGGATTTGGTGCTAGGTCTTTCCCTTTAGGTTTTACCCCAACAATGTTTTCATTAGTTTCGCTCACTCTCGAAATCAAGCATTTTACAGCAGGTTGGAGCAGCCTGTATCTCAGCACAGGAATAAGGTAGGGAAGAATTCTAAGGATCATTTTGACTGCCTCCAGAAGTTAGATCAGATGGCAAATTGGATTTGGTGCTAGGCCTTTCCCTTTAGGTTTTACCCCAACAATGTTTTCATTAGTTTCGCTCACTCTCGAAATCAAGCATTTTACAGCAGGCTGGAGCAGCCTGTATCTCAGCACAGGAATAAGGTAGGGAAGAATTCTAAGGATCATTTTGACTGCCTCCAGAAGTTAGATCAGATGGCAAATTGGATTTGGTGCTAGGTCTTTCCCTTTAGGTTTTACCCCAACAATGTTTTCATTAGTTTCGCTCACTCTCGAAATCAAGCATTTTACAGCAGGCTGGAGCAGCCTGTATCTCAGCACAGGAATAAGGTAGGGAAGAATTCTAAGGATCATTTTGACTGCCTCCAGAGGTTAGATCAGATGGCAAATTGGATTTGGTGCTAGGTCTTTCCCTTTAGGTTTTACCCCAACAATGTTTTCATTAGTTTCGCTCACTCTCGAAATCAAGCATTTTACAGCAGGTTGGAGCAGCCTGTATCTCAGCACAGGAATAAGGTAGGGAAGAATTCTAAGGATCATTTTGACTGCCTCCAGAAGTTAGATCAGATGGCAAATTGGATTTGGTGCTAGGTCTTTCCCTTTAGGTTTTACCCCAACAATGTTTTCATTAGTTTCGCTCACTCTCGAAATCAAGCATTTTACAGCAGGTTGGAGCAGCCTGTATCTCAGCACAGGAATAAGGTAGGGAAGAATTCTAAGGATCATTTTGACTGCCTCCAGAAGTTAGATCAGATGGCAAATTGGATTTGGTGCTAGGTCTTTCCCTTTAGGTTTTACCCCAACAATGTTTTCATTAGTTTCGCTCACTCTCGAAATCAAGCATTTTACAGCAGGTTGGAGCAGCCTGTATCTCAGCACAGGAATAAGGTAGGGAAGAATTCTAAGGATCATTTTGACTGCCTCCAGAAGTTAGATCAGATGGCAAATTGGATTTGGTGCTAGGTCTTTCCCTTTAGGTTTTACCCCAACAATGTTTTCATTAGTTTCGCTCACTCTCGAAATCAAGCATTTTACAGCAGGTTGGAGCAGCCTGTATCTCAGCACAGGAATAAGGTAGGGAAGAATTCTAAGGATCATTTTGACTGCCTCCAGAAGTTAGATCAGATGGCAAATTGGATTTGGTGCTAGGTCTTTCCCTTTAGGTTTTACCCCAACAATGTTTTCATTAGTTTCGCTCACTCTCGAAATCAAGCATTTTACAGCAGGTTGGAGCAGCCTGTATCTCAGCACAGGAATAAGGTAGGGAAGAATTCTAAGGATCATTTTGACTGCCTCCAGAAGTTAGATCAGATGGCAAATTGGATTTGGTGCTAGGTCTTTCCCTTTAGGTTTTACCCCAACAATGTTTTCATTAGTTTCGCTCACTCTCGAAATCAAGCATTTTACAGCAGGTTGGAGCAGCCTGTATCTCAGCACAGGAATAAGGTAGGGAAGAATTCTAAGGATCATTTTGACTGCCTCCAGAAGTTAGATCAGATGGCAAATTGGATTTGGTGCTAGGTCTTTCCCTTTAGGTTTTACCCCAACAATATTTTTTCATTAGTTTCGCTCACTCTCGAAATCAAGCATTTTACAGCAGGTTGGAGCAGCCTGTATCTCAGCACAGGAATAAGGTAGGGAAGAATTCTAAGGATCATTTTGACTGCCTCCAGAAGTTAGATCAGATGGCAAATTGGATTTGGTGCTAGGTCTTTCCCTTTAGGTTTTACCCCAACAATGTTTTCATTAGTTTCGCTCACTCTCGAAATCAAGCATTTTACAGCAGGTTGGAGCAGCCTGTATCTCAGCACAGGAATAAGGTAGGGAAGAATTCTAAGGATCATTTTGACTGCCTCCAGAAGTTAGATCAGATGGCAAATTGGATTTGGTGCTAGGTCTTTCCCTTTAGGTTTTACCCCAACAATGTTTTCATTAGTTTCGCTCACTCTCGAAATCAAGCATTTTACAGCAGGTTGGAGCAGCCTGTATCTCAGCACAGGAATAAGGTAGGGAAGAATTCTAAGGATCATTTTGACTGCCTCCAGAAGTTAGATCAGATGGCAAATTGGATTTGGTGCTAGGTCTTTCCCTTTAGGTTTTACCCCAACAATGTTTTCATTAGTTTCGCTCACTCTCGAAATCAAGCATTTTACAGCAGGCTGGAGCAGCCTGTATCTCAGCACAGGAATAAGGTAGGGAAGAATTCTAAGGATCATTTTGACTGCCTCCAGAAGTTAGATCAGATGGCAAATTGGATTTGGTGCTAGGTCTTTCCCTTTAGGTTTTACCCCAACAATGTTTTCATTAGTTTCGCTCACTCTCGAAATCAAGCAATTTTACAGCAGGTTGGAGCAGCCTGTATCTCAGCACAGGAATAAGGTAGGGAAGAATTCTAAGGGATCATTTTGACTGCCTCCAGAAGTTAGATCAGATGGCAAATTGGATTTGGTGCTAGGTCTTTCCCTTTAGGTTTTACCCCAACAATGTTTTCATTAGTTTCGCTCACTCTCGAAATCAAGCATTTTACAGCAGGTTGGAGCAGCCTGTATCTCAGCACAGGAATAAGGTAGGGAAGAATTCTAAGGATCATTTTGACTGCCTCCAGAAGTTAGATCAGATGGCAAAATTGGATTTGGTGCTAGGTCTTTCCCTTTAGGTTTTTACCCCAACAATGTTTTCATTAGTTTCGCTCACTCTCGAAATCAAGCATTTTACAGCAGGGTTGGAGCAGGCCTGTATCTCAGCACAGGAATAAGGTAGGGGAAGAATTCTAAGGATCATTTTGACTGCCTCCAGAAGTTAGATCAGATGGCAAATTGGATTTGGTGCTAGGTCTTTCCCTTTAGGTTTTACCCCAACAATGTTTTCATTAGTTTCGCTCACTCTCGAAATCAAGCATTTTACAGCAGGTTGGAGCAGCCTGTATCTCAGCACAGGAATAAGGTAGGGAAGAATTCTAAGGATCATTTTGACTGCCTCCAGAAGTTAGATCAGATGGCAAATTGGATTTGGTGCTAGGTCTTTCCCTTTAGGTTTTACCCCAACAATGTTTTCATTAGTTTCGCTCACTCTCAAAATCAAGCATTTTACAGCAGGTTGGAGCAGCCTGTATCTCAGCACAGGAATAAGGTAGGGAAGAATTCTAAGGATCATTTTGACTGCCTCCAGAAGTTAGATCAGATGGCAAATTGGATTTGGTGCTAGGCCTTTCCCTTTAGGTTTTACCCCAACAATGTTTTCATTAGTTTCGCTCACTCTCGAAATCAAGCATTTTACAGCAGGTTGGAGCAGCCTGTATCTCAGCACAGGAATAAGGTAGGGAAAGAATTCTAAGGATCATTTTGACTGCCTCCAGAAGTTAGATCAGATGGCAAATTGGATTTGGTGCTAGGTCTTTCCCTTTAGGTTTTACCCCAACAATGTTTTCATTAGTTTCGCTCACTCTCGAAATCAAGCATTTTACAGCAGGTTGGAGCAGCCTGTATCTCAGCACAGGAATAAGGTAGGGAAGAATTCTAAGGATCATTTTGACTGCCTCCAGAAGTTAGATCAGATGGCAAATTGGATTTGGTGCTAGGTCTTTCCCTTTAGGTTTTACCCCAACAATGTTTTCATTAGTTTCGCTCACTCTTGAAATCAAGCATTTTACAGCAGGTTGGAGCAGCCTGTATCTCAGCACAGGAATAAGGTAGGGAAGAATTCTAAGGATCATTTTGACTGCCTCCAGAAGTTAGATCAGATGGCAAATTGGATTTGGTGCTAGGTCTTTCCCTTTAGGTTTTACCCCAACAATGTTTTCATTAGTTTCGCTCACTCTCGAAATCAAGCATTTTACAGCAGGTTGGAGCAGCCTGTATCTCAGCACAGGAATAAGGTAGGGAAGAATTCTAAGGATCATTTTGACTGCCTCCAGAAGTTAGATCAGATGGCAAATTTGGATTTGGTGCTAGGTCTTTCCCTTTAGGTTTTACCCCAACAATGTTTTCATTAGTTTCGCTCACTCTCGAAATCAAGGCATTTTACAGCAGGTTGGAGCAGCCTGTATCTCAGCACAGGAATAAGGTAGGGAAGAATTCTAAGGATCATTTTGGACTGCCTCCAGAAGTTAGATCAGATGGCAAATTGGATTTGGGTGCTAGGTCTTTCCCTTTAGGTTTTACCCCCAACAATGTTTTCATTAGTT
Source organism: Melanerpes formicivorus (assembly GCF_026170545.1). Taxonomy (NCBI): domain Eukaryota; kingdom Metazoa; phylum Chordata; class Aves; order Piciformes; family Picidae; genus Melanerpes; species Melanerpes formicivorus. Next base: position 42,683 of record NW_027143311.1, read on the forward strand.
TCGCTCACTCTCGAAATCAAGCATTTTACAGCAGGTTGGAGCAGCCTGTATCTCAGCACAGGAATAAGGTAGGGAAGAATTCTAAGGATCATTTTGACTGCCTCCAGAAGTTAGATCAGATGGCAAATTGGATTTGGTGCTAGGTCTTTCCCTTTAGGTTTTACCCCAACAATGTTTTCATTAGTTTCGCTCACTCTCGAAATCAAGCATTTTACAGCAGGTTGGAGCAGCCTGTATCTCAGCACAGGAATAAGGTAGGGGAAGAATTCTAAGGATCATTTTGACTGCCTCCAGAAGTTAGATCAGATGGCAAATTGGATTTGGTGCTAGGTCTTTCCCTTTAGGTTTTACCCCAACAATGTTTTCATTAGTTTCGCTCACTCTCGAAATCAAGCATTTTACAGCAGGTTGGAGCAGCCTGTATCTCAGCACAGGAATAAGGTAGGGAAGAATTCTAAGGATCATTTTGACTGCCTCCAGAAGTTAGATCAGATGGCAAATTGGATTTGGTGCTAGGTCTTTCCCTTTAGGTTTTACCCCAACAATGTTTTCATTAGTTTCGCTCACTCTCGAAATCAAGCATTTTACAGCAGGTTGGAGCAGCCTGTATCTCAGCACAGGAATAAGGTAGGGAAGAATTCTAAGGATCATTTTGACTGCCCTCCAGAAGTTAGATCAGATGGCAAATTGGATTTGGTGCTAGGTCTTTCCCTTTAGGTTTTACCCCAACAATGTTTTCATTAGTTTCGCTCACTCTCGAAATCAAGCATTTTACAGCAGGTTGGAGCAGCCTGTATCTCAGCACAGGAATAAGGTAGGGAAGAATTCTAAGGATCTATTTTGACTGCCTCCAGAAGTTAGATCAGATGGCAAATTGGATTTGGTGCTAGGTCTTTCCCTTTAGGTTTTACCCCAACAATGTTTTCATTAGTTTCGCTCACTCTCGAAATCAAGCATTTTTACAGCAGGTTGGAGCAGCCTGTATCTCAGCACAGGAATAAGGTAGGGAAGAATTCTAAGGATCATTTTGACTGCCTCCAGAAGTTTAGATCAGATGGCAAATTGGATTTGGTGCTAGGTCTTTCCCTTTAGGTTTTACCCCAACAATGTTTTCATTAGTTTCGCTCACTCTCGAAATCAAGCATTTTACAGCAGGTTGGAGCAGCCTGTATCTCAGCACAGGAATAAGGTAGGGAAGAATTCTAAGGATCATTTTGACTGCCTCCAGAAGTTAGATCAGATGGCAAATTGGATTTGGTGCTAGGTCTTTCCCTTTAGGTTTTACCCCAACAATGTTTTCATTAGTTTCGCTCACTCTCGAAATCAAGCATTTTACAGCAGGTTGGAGCAGCCTGTATCTCAGCACAGGAATAAGGTAGGGAAGAATTCTAAGGATCATTTTGACTGCCTCCAGAAGTTAGATCAGATGGCAAATTGGATTTGGTGCTAGGTCTTTCCCTTTAGGTTTTACCCCCAACAATGTTTTTCATTAGTTTCGCTCACTCTCGAAATCAAGCATTTTACAGCAGGTTGGAGCAGCCTGTATCTCAGCACAGGAATAAGGTAGGGAAGAATTCTAAGGATCATTTTGACTGCCTCCAGAAGTTAGATCAGATGGCAAATTGGATTTGGTGCTAGGTCTTTCCCTTTAGGTTTTACCCCAACAATGTTTTCATTAGTTTCGCTCACTCTCGAAATCAAGGCATTTTACAGCAGGTTGGAGCAGCCTGTATCTCAGCACAGGAATAAGGTAGGGAAGAATTCTAAGGATCATTTTGACTGCCTCCAGAAGTTAGATCAGATGGCAAATTGGATTTGGTGCTAGGTCTTTCCCTTTAGGTTTTACCCCAACAATGTTTTCATTAGTTTCGCTCACTCTCGAAATCAAGCATTTTACAGCAGGTTGGAGCAGCCTGTATCTCAGCACAGGAATAAGGTAGGGAAGAATTCTAAGGATCATTTTGACTGCCTCCAGAAGTTAGATCAGATGGCAAATTGGATTTGGTGCTAGGTCTTTCCCTTTAGGTTTTACCCCAACAATGTTTTCATTAGTTTCGCTCACTCTCGAAATCAAGCATTTTACAGCAGGTTGGAGCAGCCTGTATCTCAGCACAGGAATAAGGTAGGGAAGAATTCTAAGGATCATTTTGACTGCCTCCAGAAGTTAGATCAGATGGCAAATTGGATTTGGTGCTAGGTCTTTCCCTTTAGGTTTTACCCCAACAATGTTTTCATTAGTTTCGCTCACTCTCGAAATCAAGCATTTTACAGCAGGTTGGAGCAGCCTGTATCTCAGCACAGGAATAAGGTAGGGAAGAATTCTAAGGATCATTTTGACTGCCTCCAGAAGTTAGATCAGATGGCAAATTGGATTTGGTGCTAGGTCTTTCCCTTTAGGTTTTACCCCAACAATGTTTTCATTAGTTTCGCTCACTCTCGAAATCAAGCATTTTACAGCAGGTTGGAGCAGCCTGTATCTCAGCACAGGAATAAGGTAGGGAAGAATTCTAAGGATCATTTTGACTGCCTCCAGAAGTTAGATCAGATGGCAAATTGGATTTGGTGCTAGGTCTTTCCCTTTAGGTTTTACCCCAACAATGTTTTCATTAGTTTCGCTCACTCTCGAAATCAAGCATTTTACAGCAGGTTGGAGCAGCCTGTATCTCAGCACAGGAATAAGGTAGGGAAGAATTCTAAGGATCATTTTGACTGCCTCCAGAAGTTAGATCAGATGGCAAATTGGATTTGGTGCTAGGTCTTTCCCTTTAGGTTTTACCCCAACAATGTTTTCATTAGTTTCGCTCACTCTCGAAATCAAGCATTTTACAGCAGGTTGGAGCAGCCTGTATCTCAGCACAGGAATAAGGTAGGGAAGAATTCTAAGGATCATTTTGACTGCCTCCAGAAGTTAGATCAGATGGCAAATTGGATTTGGTGCTAGGTCTTTCCCTTTAGGTTTTACCCCAACAATGTTTTCATTAGTTTCGCTCACTCTCGAAATCAAGCATTTTACAGCAGGTTGGAGCAGCCTGTATCTCAGCACAGGAATAAGGTAGGGAAGAATTCTAAGGATCATTTTGACTGCCTCCAGAAGTTAGATCAGATGGCAAATTGGATTTGGTGCTAGGTCTTTCCCTTTAGGTTTTACCCCAACAATGTTTTCATTAGTTTCGCTCACTCTCGAAATCAAGCATTTTGCAGCAGGTTGGAGCAGCCTGTATCTCAGCACAGGAATAAGGTAGGGAAGAATTCTAAGGATCATTTTGACTGCCTCCAGAAGTTAGATCAGATGGCAAATTGGATTTGGTGCTAGGTCTTTCCCTTTAGGTTTTACCCCAACAATGTTTTCATTAGTTTCGCTCACTCTCGAAATCAAGCATTTTACAGCAGGTTGGAGCAGCCTGTATCTCAGCACAGGAATAAGGTAGGGAAGAATTCTAAGGATCATTTTGACTGCCTCCAGAAGTTAGATCAGATGGCAAATTGGATTTGGTGCTAGGTCTTTCCCTTTAGGTTTTACCCCAACAATGTTTTCATTAGTTTCGCTCACTCTCGAAATCAAGCATTTTACAGCAGGTTGGAGCAGCCTGTATCTCAGCACAGGAATAAGGTAGGGAAGAATTCTAAGGATCATTTTGACTGCCTCCAGAAGTTAGATCAGATGGCAAATTGGATTTGGTGCTAGGCCTTTCCCTTTAGGTTTTACCCCAACAATGTTTTCATTAGTTTCGCTCACTCTCGAAATCAAGCATTTTACAGCAGGCTGGAGCAGCCTGTATCTCAGCACAGGAATAAGGTAGGGAAGAATTCTAAGGATCATTTTGACTGCCTCCAGAAGTTAGATCAGATGGCAAATTGGATTTGGTGCTAGGTCTTTCCCTTTAGGTTTTACCCCAACAATGTTTTCATTAGTTTCGCTCACTCTCGAAATCAAGCATTTTACAGCAGGCTGGAGCAGCCTGTATCTCAGCACAGGAATAAGGTAGGGAAGAATTCTAAGGATCATTTTGACTGCCTCCAGAAGTTAGATCAGATGGCAAATTGGATTTGGTGCTAGGCCTTTCCCTTTAGGTTTTACCCCAACAATGTTTTCATTAGTTTCGCTCACTCTCGAAATCAAGCATTTTACAGCAGGCTGGAGCAGCCTGTATCTCAGCACAGGAATAAGGTAGGGAAGAATTCTAAGGATCATTTTGACTGCCTCCAGAAGTTAGATCAGATGGCAAATTGGATTTGGTGCTAGGCCTTTCCCTTTAGGTTTTACCCCAACAATGTTTTCATTAGTTTCGCTCACTCTCGAAATCAAGCATTTTACAGCAGGTTGGAGCAGCCTGTATCTCAGCACAGGAATAAGGTAGGGAAGAATTCTAAGGATCATTTTGACTGCCTCCAGAAGTTAGATCAGATGGCAAATTGGATTTGGTGCTAGGTCTTTCCCTTTAGGTTTTACCCCAACAATGTTTTCATTAGTTTCGCTCACTCTCGAAATCAAGCATTTTACAGCAGGTTGGAGCAGCCTGTATCTCAGCACAGGAATAAGGTAGGGAAGAATTCTAAGGATCATTTTGACTGCCTCCAGAAGTTAGATCAGATGGCAAATTGGATTTGGTGCTAGGTCTTTCCCTTTAGGTTTTACCCCAACAATGTTTTCATTAGTTTCGCTCACTCTCGAAATCAAGCATTTTACAGCAGGTTGGAGCAGCCTGTATCTCAGCACAGGAATAAGGTAGGGAAGAATTCTAAGGATCATTTTGACTGCCTCCAGAAGTTAGATCAGATGGCAAATTGGATTTGGTGCTAGGCCTTTCCCTTTAGGTTTTACCCCAACAATGTTTTCATTAGTTTCGCTCACTCTCGAAATCAAGCATTTTACAGCAGGTTGGAGCAGCCTGTATCTCAGCACAGGAATAAGGTAGGGAAGAATTCTAAGGATCATTTTGACTGCCTCCAGAAGTTAGATCAGATGGCAAATTGGATTTGGTGCTAGGTCTTTCCCTTTAGGTTTTACCCCAACAAGGTTTTCATTAGTTTCGCTCACTCTCGAAATCAAGCATTTTACAGCAGGTTGGAGCAGCCTGTATCTCAGCACAGGAATAAGGTAGGGAAGAATTCTAAGGATCATTTTGACTGCCTCCAGAAGTTAGATCAGATGGCAAATTGGATTTGGTGCTAGGTCTTTCCCTTTAGGTTTTACCCCAACAATGTTTTCATTAGTTTCGCTCACTCTCGAAATCAAGCATTTTACAGCAGGTTGGAGCAGCCTGTATCTCAGCACAGGAATAAGGTAGGGAAGAATTCTAAGGATCATTTTGACTGCCTCCAGAAGTTAGATCAGATGGCAAATTGGATTTGGTGCTAGGTCTTTCCCTTTAGGTTTTACCCCAACAATGTTTTCATTAGTTTCGCTCACTCTCGAAATCAAGCATTTTACAGCAGGTTGGAGCAGCCTGTATCTCAGCACAGGAATAAGGTAGGGAAGAATTCTAAGGATCATTTTGACTGCCTCCAGAAGTTAGATCAGATGGCAAATTGGATTTGGTGCTAGGCCTTTCCCTTTAGGTTTTACCCCAACAATGTTTTCATTAGTTTCGCTCACTCTCGAAATCAAGCATTTTACAGCAGGTTGGAGCAGCCTGTATCTCAGCACAGGAATAAGGTAGGGAAGAATTCTAAGGATCATTTTGACTGCCTCCAGAAGTTAGATCAGATGGCAAATTGGATTTGGTGCTAGGTCTTTCCCTTTAGGTTTTACCCCAACAATGTTTTCATTAGTTTCGCTCACTCTCGAAATCAAGCATTTTACAGCAGGTTGGAGCAGCCTGTATCTCAGCACAGGAATAAGGTAGGGAAGAATTCTAAGGATCATTTTGACTGCCTCCAGAAGTTAGATCAGATGGCAAATTGGATTTGGTGCTAGGTCTTTCCCTTTAGGTTTTACCCCAACAATGTTTTCATTAGTTTCGCTCACTCTCGAAATCAAGCATTTTACAGCAGGTTGGAGCAGCCTGTATCTCAGCACAGGAATAAGGTAGGGAAGAATTCTAAGGATCATTTTGACTGCCTCCAGAAGTTAGATCAGATGGCAAATTGGATTTGGTGCTAGGTCTTTCCCTTTAGGTTTTACCCCAACAATGTTTTCATTAGTTTCGCTCACTCTCGAAATCAAGCATTTTACAGCAGGTTGGAGCAGCCTGTATCTCAGCACAGGAATAAGGTAGGGAAGAATTCTAAGGATCATTTTGACTGCCTCCAGAAGTTAGATCAGATGGCAAATTGGATTTGGTGCTAGGTCTTTCCCTTTAGGTTTTACCCCAACAATGTTTTCATTAGTTTCGCTCACTCTCGAAATCAAGCATTTTACAGCAGGTTGGAGCAGCCTGTATCTCAGCACAGGAATAAGGTAGGGAAGAATTCTAAGGATCATTTTGACTGCCTCCAGAAGTTAGATCAGATGGCAAATTGGATTTGGTGCTAGGTCTTTCCCTTTAGGTTTTACCCCAACAAGGTTTTCATTAGTTTCGCTCACTCTCGAAATCAAGCATTTTACAGCAGGCTGGAGCAGCCTGTATCTCAGCACAGGAATAAGGTAGGGAAGAATTCTAAGGATCATTTTGACTGCCTCCAGAAGTTAGATCAGATGGCAAATTGGATTTGGTGCTAGGCCTTTCCCTTTAGGTTTTACCCCAACAATGTTTTCATTAGTTTCGCTCACTCTCGAAATCAAGCATTTTACAGCAGGTTGGAGCAGCCTGTATCTCAGCACAGGAATAAGGTAGGGAAGAATTCTAAGGATCATTTTGACTGCCTCCAGAAGTTAGATCAGATGGCAAATTGGATTTGGTGCTAGGTCTTTCCCTTTAGGTTTTACCCCAACAATGTTTTCATTAGTTTCGCTCACTCTCGAAATCAAGCATTTTACAGCAGGTTGGAGCAGCCTGTATCTCAGCACAGGAATAAGGTAGGGAAGAATTCTAAGGATCATTTTGACTGCCTCCAGAAGTTAGATCAGATGGCAAATTGGATTTGGTGCTAGGTCTTTCCCTTTAGGTTTTACCCCAACAATGTTTTCATTAGTTTCGCTCACTCTCGAAATCAAGCATTTTACAGCAGGTTGGAGCAGCCTGTATCTCAGCACAGGAATAAGGTAGGGAAGAATTCTAAGGATCATTTTGACTGCCTCCAGAAGTTAGATCAGATGGCAAATTGGATTTGGTGCTAGGTCTTTCCCTTTAGGTTTTACCCCAACAATGTTTTCATTAGTTTCGCTCACTCTCGAAATCAAGCATTTTACAGCAGGTTGGAGCAGCCTGTATCTCAGCACAGGAATAAGGTAGGGAAGAATTCTAAGGATCATTTTGACTGCCTCCAGAAGTTAGATCAGATGGCAAATTGGATTTGGTGCTAGGTCTTTCCCTTTAGGTTTTACCCCAACAATGTTTTCATTAGTTTCGCTCACTCTCGAAATCAAGCATTTTACAGCAGGCTGGAGCAGCCTGTATCTCAGCACAGGAATAAGGTAGGGAAGAATTCTAAGGATCATTTTGACTGCCTCCAGAAGTTAGATCAGATGGCAAATTGGATTTGGTGCTAGGTCTTTCCCTTTAGGTTTTACCCCAACAATGTTTTCATTAGTTTCGCTCACTCTCGAAATCAAGCATTTTACAGCAGGTTGGAGCAGCCTGTATCTCAGCACAGGAATAAGGTAGGGAAGAATTCTAAGGATCATTTTGACTGCCTCCAGAAGTTAGATCAGATGGCAAATTGGATTTGGTGCTAGGTCTTTCCCTTTAGGTTTTACCCCAACAATGTTTTCATTAGTTTCGCTCACTCTCGAAATCAAGCATTTTACAGCAGGTTGGAGCAGCCTGTATCTCAGCACAGGAATAAGGTAGGGAAGAATTCTAAGGATCATTTTGACTGCCTCCAGAAGTTAGATCAGATGGCAAATTGGATTTGGTGCTAGGTCTTTCCCTTTAGGTTTTACCCCAACAATGTTTTCATTAGTTTCGCTCACTCTCGAAATCAAGCATTTTACAGCAGGTTGGAGCAGCCTGTATCTCAGCACAGGAATAAGGTAGGGAAGAATTCAAATACTCATTTTGACAGCCTCCAGAAGTTAGATCAGATGGCAAATTGGATTTGGTGCTAGGCCTTTCCCTTTAGGTTTTACCCCAACAATGTTTTCATTAGTTTCGCTCACTCTCGAAATCAAGCATTTTACAGCAGGCTGGAGCAGCCTGTATCTCAGCACAGGAATAAGGTAGGGAAGAATTCTAAGGATCATTTTGACTGCCTCCAGAAGTTAGATCAGATGGCAAATTGGATTTGGTGCTAGGTCTTTCCCTTTAGGTTTTACCCCAACAATGTTTTCATTAGTTTCGCTCACTCTCGAAATCAAGCATTTTACAGCAGGTTGGAGCAGCCTGTATCTCAGCACAGGAATAAGGTAGGGAAGAATTCAAATACTCATTTTGACTACCTCCAGAAGTTAGATCAGATGGCAAATTGGATTTGGTGCTAGGTCTTTCCCTTTAGGTTTTACCCCAACAATGTTTTCATTAGTTTCGCTCACTCTCGAAATCAAGCATTTTACAGCAGGTTGGAGCAGCCTGTATCTCAGCACAGGAATAAGGTAGGGAAGAATTCTAAGGATCATTTTGACTGCCTCCAGAAGTTAGATCAGATGGCAAATTGGATTTGGTGCTAGGCCTTTCCCTTTAGGTTTTACCCCAACAATGTTTTCATTAGTTTCGCTCACTCTCGAAATCAAGCATTTTACAGCAGGTTGGAGCAGCCTGTATCTCAGCACAGGAATAAGGTAGGGAAGAATTCTAAGGATCATTTTGACTGCCTCCAGAAGTTAGATCAGATGGCAAATTGGATTTGGTGCTAGGCCTTTCCCTTTAGGTTTTACCCCAACAATGTTTTCATTAGTTTCGCTCACTCTCGAAATCAAACATTTTACAGCAGGCTGGAGCAGCCTGTATCTCAGCACAGGAATAAGGTAGGGAAGAATTCTAAGGATCATTTTGACTGCCTCCAGAAGTTAGATCAGATGGCAAATTGGATTTGGTGCTAGGTCTTTCCCTTTAGGTTTTACCCCAACAATGTTTTCATTAGTTTCGCTCACTCTCGAAATCAAGCATTTTACAGCAGGTTGGAGCAGCCTGTATCTCAGCACAGGAATAAGGTAGGGAAGAATTCTAAGGATCATTTTGACTGCCTCCAGAAGTTAGATCAGATGGCAAATTGGATTTGGTGCTAGGCCTTTCCCGTTAGGTTTTACCCCAACAATGTTTTCATTAGTTTCGCTCACTCTCGAAATCAAACATTTTACAGCAGGCTGGAGCAGCCTGTATCTCAGCACAGGAATAAGGTAGGGAAGAATTCTAAGGATCATTTTGACTGCCTCCAGAAGTTAGATCAGATGGCAAATTGGATTTGGTGCTAGGTCTTTCCCTTTAGGTTTTACCCCAACAATGTTTTCATTAGTTTCGCTCACTCTCGAAATCAAGCATTTTACAGCAGGTTGGAGCAGCCTGTATCTCAGCACAGGAATAAGGTAGGGAAGAATTCTAAGGATCATTTTGACTGCCTCCAGAAGTTAGATCAGATGGCAAATTGGATTTGGTGCTAGGTCTTTCCCTTTAGGTTTTACCCCAACAATGTTTTCATTAGTTTCGCTCACTCTCGAAATCAAGCATTTTACAGCAGGTTGGAGCAGCCTGTATCTCAGCACAGGAATAAGGTAGGGAAGAATTCTAAGGATCATTTTGACTGCCTCCAGAAGTTAGATCAGATGGCAAATTGGATTTGGTGCTAGGTCTTTCCCTTTAGGTTTTACCCCAACAAGGTTTTCATTAGTTTCGCTCACTCTCGAAATCAAGCATTTTACAGCAGGTTGGAGCAGCCTGTATCTCAGCACAGGAATAAGGTAGGGAAGAATTCTAAGGATCATTTTGACTGCCTCCAGAAGTTAGATCAGATGGCAAATTGGATTTGGTGCTCGGTCTTTCCCTTTAGGTTTTACCCCAACAATGTTTTCATTAGTTTCGCTCACTCTCGAAATCAAGCATTTTACAGCAGGTTGGAGCAGCCTGTATCTCAGCACAGGAATAAGGTAGGGAAGAATTCTAAGGATCATTTTGACTGCCTCCAGAAGTTAGATCAGATGGCAAATTGGATTTGGTGCTAGGTCTTTTCCTTTAGGTTTTACCCCAACAATGTTTTCATTAGTTTCGCTCACTCTCGAAATCAAGCATTTTACAGCAGGTTGGAGCAGCCTGTATCTCAGCACAGGAATAAGGTAGGGAAGAATTCTAAGGATCATTTTGACTGCCTCCAGAAGTTAGATCAGATGGCAAATTGGATTTGGTGCTAGGTCTTTCCCTTTAGGTTTTACCCCAACAATGTTTTCATTAGTTTCGCTCACTCTCGAAATCAAGCATTTTACAGCAGGTTGGAGCAGCCTGTATCTCAGCACAGGAATAAGGTAGGGAAGAATTCTAAGGATCATTTTGACTGCCTCCAGAAGTTAGATCAGATGGCAAATTGGATTTGGTGCTAGGTCTTTCCCTTTAGGTTTTACCCCAACAATGTTTTCATTAGTTTCGCTCACTCTCGAAATCAAGCATTTTACAGCAGGTTGGAGCAGCCTGTATCTCAGCACAGGAATAAGGTAGGGAAGAATTCTAAGGATCATTTTGACTGCCTCCAGAAGTTAGATCAGATGGCAAATTGGATTTGGTGCTAGGTCTTTCCCTTTAGGTTTTACCCCAACTATGTTTTCATTAGTTTCGCTCACTCTCGAAATCAAGCATTTTACAGCAGGTTGGAGCAGCCTGTATCTCAGCACAGGAATAAGGTAGGGAAGAATTCTAAGGATCATTTTGACTGCCTCCAGAAGTTAGATCAGATGGCAAATTGGATTTGGTGCTAGGTCTTTCCCTTTAGGTTTTACCCCAACAATGTTTTCATTAGTTTCGCTCACTCTCGAAATCAAGCATTTTACAGCAGGTTGGAGCAGCCTGTATCTCAGCACAGGAATAAGGTAGGGAAGAATTCTAAGGATCATTTTGACTGCCTCCAGAAGTTAGATCAGATGGCAAATTGGATTTGGTGCTAGGCCTTTCCCTTTAGGTTTTACCCCAACAATGTTTTCATTAGTTTCGCTCACTCTCGAAATCAAGCATTTTACAGCAGGTTGGAGCAGCCTGTATCTCAGCACAGGAATAAGGTAGGGAAGAATTCTAAGGATCATTTTGACTGCCTCCAGAAGTTAGATCAGATGGCAAATTGGATTTGGTGCTAGGTCTTTCCCTTTAGGTTTTACCCCAACAATGTTTTCATTAGTTTCGCTCACTCTCGAAATCAAGCATTTTACAGCAGGTTGGAGCAGCCTGTATCTCAGCACAGGAATAAGGTAGGGAAGAATTCTAAGGATCATTTTGACTGCCTCCAGAAGTTAGATCAGATGGCAAATTGGATTTGGTGCTAGGTCTTTCCCTTTAGGTTTTACCCCAACAATGTTTTCATTAGTTTCGCTCACTCTCGAAATCAAGCATTTTACAGCAGGTTGGAGCAGCCTGTATCTCAGCACAGGAATAAGGTAGGGAAGAATTCTAAGGATCATTTTGACTGCCTCCAGAAGTTAGATCAGATGGCAAATTGGATTTGGTGCTAGGTCTTTCCCTTTAGGTTTTACCCCAACAATGTTTTCATTAGTTTCGCTCACTCTCGAAATCAAGCATTTTACAGCAGGTTGGAGCAGCCTGTATCTCAGCACAGGAATAAGGTAGGGAAGAATTCTAAGGATCATTTTGACTGCCTCCAGAAGTTAGATCAGATGGCAAATTGGATTTGGTGCTAGGTCTTTCCCTTTAGGTTTTACCCCAACTATGTTTTCATTAGTTTCGCTCACTCTCGAAATCAAGCATTTTACAGCAGGTTGGAGCAGCCTGTATCTCAGCACAGGAATAAGGTAGGGAAGAATTCTAAGGATCATTTTGACTGCCTCCAGAAGTTAGATCAGATGGCAAATTGGATTTGGTGCTAGGTCTTTCCCTTTAGGTTTTACCCCAACAATGTTTTCATTAGTTTCGCTCACTCTCGAAATCAAGCATTTTACAGCAGGTTGGAGCAGCCTGTATCTCAGCACAGGAATAAGGTAGGGAAGAATTCTAAGGATCATTTTGACTGCCTCCAGAAGTTAGATCAGATGGCAAATTGGATTTGGTGCTAGGCCTTTCCCTTTAGGTTTTACCCCAACAATGTTTTCATTAGTTTCGCTCACTCTCGAAATCAAGCATTTTACAGCAGGTTGGAGCAGCCTGTATCTCAGCACAGGAATAAGGTAGGGAAGAATTCTAAGGATCATTTTGACTGCCTCCAGAAGTTAGATCAGATGGCAAATTGGATTTGGTGCTAGGTCTTTCCCTTTAGGTTTTACCCCAACAATGTTTTCATTAGTTTCGCTCACTCTCGAAATCAAGCATTTTACAGCAGGTTGGAGCAGCCTGTATCTCAGCACAGGAATAAGGTAGGGAAGAATTCTAAGGATCATTTTGACTGCCTCCAGAAGTTAGATCAGATGGCAAATTGGATTTGGTGCTAGGTCTTTCCCTTTAGGTTTTACCCCAACAATGTTTTCATTAGTTTCGCTCACTCTCGAAATCAAGCATTTTACAGCAGGTTGGAGCAGCCTGTATCTCAGCACAGGAATAAGGTAGGGAAGAATTCTAAGGATCATTTTGACTGCCTCCAGAAGTTAGATCAGATGGCAAATTGGATTTGGTGCTAGGTCTTTCCCTTTAGGTTTTACCCCAACAATGTTTTCATTAGTTTCGCTCACTCTCGAAATCAAGCATTTTACAGCAGGTTGGAGCAGCCTGTATCTCAGCACAGGAATAAGGTAGGGAAGAATTCTAAGGATCATTTTGACTGCCTCCAGAAGTTAGATCAGATGGCAAATTGGATTTGGTGCTAGGTCTTTCCCTTTAGGTTTTACCCCAACAATGTTTTCATTAGTTTCGCTCACTCTCGAAATCAAGCATTTTACAGCAGGTTGGAGCAGCCTGTATCTCAGCACAGGAATAAGGTAGGGAAGAATTCTAAGGATCATTTTGACTGCCTCCAGAAGTTAGATCAGATGGCAAATTGGATTTGGTGCTAGGTCTTTCCCTTTAGGTTTTACCCCAACAATGTTTTCATTAGTTTCGCTCACTCTCGAAATCAAGCATTTTACAGCAGGTTGGAGCAGCCTGTATCTCAGCACAGGAATAAGGTAGGGAAGAATTCTAAGGATCATTTTGACTGCCTCCAGAAGTTAGATCAGATGGCAAATTGGATTTGGTGCTAGGTCTTTCCCTTTAGGTTTTACCCCAACAATGTTTTCATTAGTTTCGCTCACTCTCGAAATCAAGCATTTTACAGCAGGTTGGAGCAGCCTGTATCTCAGCACAGGAATAAGGTAGGGAAGAATTCTAAGGATCATTTTGACTGCCTCCAGAAGTTAGATCAGATGGCAAATTGGATTTGGTGCTAGGTCTTTCCCTTTAGGTTTTACCCCAACAATGTTTTCATTAGTTTCGCTCACTCTCGAAATCAAGCATTTTACAGCAGGCTGGAGCAGCCTGTATCTCAGCACAGGAATAAGGTAGGGAAGAATTCTAAGGATCATTTTGACTGCCTCCAGAAGTTAGATCAGATGGCAAATTGGATTTGGTGCTAGGCCTTTCCCTTTAGGTTTTACCCCAACAATGTTTTCATTAGTTTCGCTCACTCTCGAAATCAAGCATTTTACAGCAGGTTGGAGCAGCCTGTATCTCAGCACAGGAATAAGGTAGGGAAGAATTCTAAGGATCATTTTGACTGCCTCCAGAAGTTAGATCAGATGGCAAATTGGATTTGGTGCTAGGTCTTTCCCTTTAGGTTTTACCCCAACAATGTTTTCATTAGTTTCGCTCACTCTCGAAATCAAGCATTTTACAGCAGGTTGGAGCAGCCTGTATCTCAGCACAGGAATAAGGTAGGGAAGAATTCTAAGGATCATTTTGACTGCCTCCAGAAGTTAGATCAGATGGCAAATTGGATTTGGTGCTAGGTCTTTCCCTTTAGGTTTTACCCCAACAATGTTTTCATTAGTTTCGCTCACTCTCGAAATCAAGCATTTTACAGCAGGTTGGAGCAGCCTGTATCTCAGCACAGGAATAAGGTAGGGAAGAATTCTAAGGATCATTTTGACTGCCTCCAGAAGTTAGATCAGATGGCAAATTGGATTTGGTGCTAGGTCCTTTCCCTTTAGGCTTTTACCCCAACAATGTTTTCATTAGTTTCGCTCACTCTCGAAATCAAGCATTTTACAGCAGGTTGGAGCAGCCTGTATCTCAGCACAGGAATAAGGTAGGGAAGAATTCTAAGGATCATTTTGACTGCCTCCAGAAGTTAGATCAGATGGCAAATTGGATTTGGTGCTAGGTCTTTCCCTTTAGGTTTTACCCCAACAATGTTTTCATTAGTTTCGCTCACTCTCGAAATCAAGCATTTTACAGCAGGTTGGAGCAGCCTGTATCTCAGCACAGGAATAAGGTAGGGAAGAATTCTAAGGATCATTTTGACTGCCTCCAGAAGTTAGATCAGATGGCAAATTGGATTTGGTGCTAGGTCTTTCCCTTTAGGTTTTACCCCAACAATGTTTTCATTAGTTTCGCTCACTCTCGAAATCAAGCATTTTACAGCAGGTTGGAGCAGCCTGTATCTCAGCACAGGAATAAGGTAGGGAAGAATTCTAAGGATCATTTTGACTGCCTCCAGAAGTTAGATCAGATGGCAAATTGGATTTGGTGCTAGGTCTTTCCCTTTAGGTTTTACCCCAACAATGTTTTCATTAGTTTCGCTCACTCTCGAAATCAAGCATTTTACAGCAGGTTGGAGCAGCCTGTATCTCAGCACAGGAATAAGGTAGGGAAGAATTCTAAGGATCATTTTGACTGCCTCCAGAAGTTAGATCAGATGGCAAATTGGATTTGGTGCTAGGTCTTTCCCTTTAGGTTTTACCCCAACAATGTTTTCATTAGTTTCGCTCACTCTCGAAATCAAGCATTTTACAGCAGGTTGGAGCAGCCTGTATCTCAGCACAGGAATAAGGTAGGGAAGAATTCTAAGGATCATTTTGACTGCCTCCAGAAGTTAGATCAGATGGCAAATTGGATTTGGTGCTAGGTCTTTCCCTTTAGGTTTTACCCCAACAATGTTTTCATTAGTTTCGCTCACTCTCGAAATCAAGCATTTTACGGCAGGTTGGAGCAGCCTCTATCTCAGCACAGGAATAAGGTAGGGAAGAATTCTAAGGATCATTTTGACTGCCTCCAGAAGTTAGATCAGATGGCAAATTGGATTTGGTGCTAGGTCTTTCCCTTTAGGTTTTACCCCAACAATGTTTTCATTAGTTTCGCTCACTCTCGAAATCAAGCATTTTACAGCAGGTTGGAGCAGCCTGTATCTCAGCACAGGAATAAGGAAGGGAAGAATTCTAAGGATCATTTTGACTGCCTCCAGAAGTTAGATCAGATGGCAAATTGGATTTGGTGCTAGGTCTTTCCCTTTAGGTTTTACCCCAACAATGTTTTCATTAGTTTCGCTCACTCTCGAAATCAAGCATTTTACAGCAGGTTGGAGCAGCCTGTATCTCAGCACAGGAATAAGGTAGGGAAGAATTCTAAGGATCATTTTGACTGCCTCCAGAAGTTAGATCAGATGGCAAATTGGATTTGGTGCTAGGTCTTTCCCTTTAGGTTTTACCCCAACAATGTTTTCATTAGTTTCGCTCACTCTCGAAATCAAGCATTTTACAGCAGGTTGGAGCAGCCTGTATCTCAGCACAGGAATAAGGTAGGGAAGAATTCTAAGGATCATTTTGACTGCCTCCAGAAGTTAGATCAGATGGCAAATTGGATTTGGTGCTAGGTCTTTCCCTTTAGGTTTTACCCCAACAATGTTTTCATTAGTTTCGCTCACTCTCGAAATCAAGCATTTTACAGCAGGTTGGAGCAGCCTGTATCTCAGCACAGGAATAAGGTAGGGAAGAATTCTAAGGATCATTTTGACTGCCTCCAGAAGTTAGATCAGATGGCAAATTGGATTTGGTGCTAGGTCTTTCCCTTTAGGTTTTACCCCAACAATGTTTTCATTAGTTTCGCTCACTCTCGAAATCAAGCATTTTACAGCAGGCTGGAGCAGCCTGTATCTCAGCACAGGAATAAGGTAGGGAAGAATTCTAAGGATCATTTTGACTGCCTCCAGAAGTTAGATCAGATGGCAAATTGGATTTGGTGCTAGGTCTTTCCCTTTAGGTTTTACCCCAACAATGTTTTCATTAGTTTCGCTCACTCTCGAAATCAAGCATTTTACAGCAGGCTGGAGCAGCCTGTATCTCAGCACAGGAATAAGGTAGGGAAGAATTCTAAGGATCATTTTGACTGCCTCCAGAAGTTAGATCAGATGGCAAATTGGATTTGGTGCTAGGCCTTTCCCTTTAGGTTTTACCCCAACAATGTTTTCATTAGTTTCGCTCACTCTCGAAATCAAGCATTTTACAGCAGGTTGGAGCAGCCTGTATCTCAGCACAGGAATAAGGTAGGGAAGAATTCTAAGGATCATTTTGACTGCCTCCAGAAGTTAGATCAGATGGCAAATTGGATTTGGTGCTAGGTCTTTCCCTTTAGGTTTTACCCCAACAATGTTTTCATTAGTTTCGCTCACTCTCGAAATCAAGCATTTTACAGCAGGTTGGAGCAGCCTGTATCTCAGCACAGGAATAAGGTAGGGAAGAATTCTAAGGATCATTTTGACTGCCTCCAGAAGTTAGATCAGATGGCAAATTGGATTTGGTGCTAGGTCTTTCCCTTTAGGTTTTACCCCAACAATGTTTTCATTAGTTTCGCTCACTCTCGAAATCAAGCATTTTACAGCAGGTTGGAGCAGCCTGTATCTCAGCACAGGAATAAGGTAGGGAAGAATTCTAAGGATCATTTTGACTGCCTCCAGAAGTTAGATCAGATGGCAAATTGGATTTGGTGCTAGGCCTTTCCCTTTAGGCTTTTACCCCAACAATGTTTTCATTAGTTTCGCTCACTCTCGAAATCAAGCATTTTACAGCAGGTTGGAGCAGCCTGTATCTCAGCACAGGAATAAGGTAGGGAAGAATTCTAAGGATCATTTTGACTGCCTCCAGAAGTTAGATCAGATGGCAAATTGGATTTGGTGCTAGGTCTTTCCCTTTAGGTTTTACCCCAACAATGTTTTTCATTAGTTTCGCTCACTCTCGAAATCAAGCATTTTACAGCAGGTTGGAGCAGCCTGTATCTCAGCACAGGAATAAGGTAGGGAAGAATTCTAAGGATCATTTTGACTGCCTCCAGAAGTTAGATCAGATGGCAAATTGGATTTGGTGCTAGGTCTTTCCCTTTAGGTTTTACCCCAACAATGTTTTCATTAGTTTCGCTCACTCTCGAAATCAAGCATTTTACAGCAGGTTGGAGCAGCCTGTATCTCAGCACAGGAATAAGGTAGGGAAGAATTCTAAGGATCATTTTGACTGCCTCCAGAAGTTAGATCAGATGGCAAATTGGATTTGGTGCTAGGTCTTTCCCTTTAGGTTTTTACCCCAACAATGTTTTTCATTAGTTTCGCTCACTCTCGAAATCAAGCATTTTACAGCAGGTTGGAGCAGCCTGTATCTCAGCACAGGAATAAGGTAGGGAAGAATTCTAAGGATCATTTTGACTGCCTCCAGAAGTTAGATCAGATGGCAAATTGGATTTGGTGCTAGGTCTTTCCCTTTAGCTTTTACCCCAACAATGTTTTCATTAGTTTCGCTCACTCTCGAAATCAAGCATTTTACAGCAGGTTGGAGCAGCCTGTATCTCAGCACAGGAATAAGGTAGGGAAGAATTCTAAGGATCATTTTGACTGCCTCCAGAAGTTAGATCAGATGGCAAATTGGATTTGGTGCTAGGTCTTTCCCTTTAGGTTTTACCCCAACAATGTTTTCATTAGTTTCGCTCACTCTCGAAATCAAGCATTTTACAGCAGGTTGGAGCAGCCTGTATCTCAGCACAGGAATAAGGTAGGGAAGAATTCTAAGGATCATTTTGACTGCCTCCAGAAGTTAGATCAGATGGCAAATTGGATTTGGTGCTAGGTCTTTCCCTTTAGGTTTTACCCCAACAATGTTTTCATTAGTTTCGCTCACTCTCGAAATCAAGCATTTTACAGCAGGTTGGAGCAGCCTGTATCTCAGCACAGGAATAAGGTAGGGAAGAATTCTAAGGATCATTTTGACTGCCTCCAGAAGTTAGATCAGATGGCAAATTGGATTTGGTGCTAGGTCTTTCCCTTTAGGTTTTACCCCAACAATGTTTTCATTAGTTTCGCTCACTCTCGAAATCAAGCATTTTACAGCAGGTTGGAGCAGCCTGTATCTCAGCACAGGAATAAGGTAGGGAAGAATTCTAAGGATCATTTTGACTGCCTCCAGAAGTTAGATCAGATGGCAAATTGGATTTGGTGCTAGGTCTTTCCCTTTAGGATTTTACCCCAACAATGTTTTCATTAGTTTCGCTCACTCTCGAAATCAAGCATTTTACAGCAGGCTGGAGCAGCCTGTATCTCAGCACAGGAATAAGGTAGGGAAGAATTCTAAGGATCATTTTGACTGCCTCCAGAAGTTAGATCAGATGGCAAATTGGATTTGGTGCTAGGCCTTTCCCTTTAGGTTTTACCCCAACAATGTTTTCATTAGTTTCGCTCACTCTCGAAATCAAGCATTTTACAGCAGGTTGGAGCAGCCTGTATCTCAGCACAGGAATAAGGTAGGGAAGAATTCTAAGGATCATTTTGACTGCCTCCAGAAGTTAGATCAGATGGCAAATTGGATTTGGTGCTAGGTCTTTCCCTTTAGGTTTTACCCCAACAATGTTTTCATTAGTTTTCGCTCACTCTCGAAATCAAGCATTTTACAGCAGGTTGGAGCAGCCTGTATCTCAGCACAGGAATAAGGTAGGGAAGAATTCTAAGGATCATTTTGACTGCCTCCAGAAGTTAGATCAGATGGCAAATTGGATTTGGTGCTAGGTCTTTCCCTTTAGGTTTTACCCCAACAATGTTTTCATTAGTTTCGCTCACTCTCGAAATCAAGCATTTTACAGCAGGTTGGAGCAGCCTGTATCTCAGCACAGGAATAAGGTAGGGAAGAATTCAAATACTCATTTTGACTGCCTCCAGAAGTTAGATCAGATGGCAAATTGGATTTGGTGCTAGGTCTTTCCCTTTAGGTTTTACCCCAACAATGTTTTCATTAGTTTCGCTCACTCTCGAAATCAAGCATTTTACAGCAGGTTGGAGCAGCCTGTATCTCAGCACAGGAATAAGGTAGGGAAGAATTCTAAGGATCATTTTGACTGCCTCCAGAAGTTAGATCAGATGGCAAATTGGATTTGGTGCTAGGTCTTTCCCTTTAGGTTTTACCCCAACAATGTTTTCATTAGTTTCGCTCACTCTCGAAATCAAGCATTTTACAGCAGGTTGGAGCAGCCTGTATCTCAGCACAGGAATAAGGTAGGGAAGAATTCAAATACTCATTTTGACTGCCTCCAGAAGTTAGATCAGATGGCAAATTGGATTTGGTGCTAGGTCTTTCCCTTTAGGTTTTACCCCAACAATGTTTTCATTAGTTTCGCTCACTCTCGAAATCAAGCATTTTACAGCAGGCTGGAGCAGCCTGTATCTCAGCACAGGAATAAGGTAGGGAAGAATTCTAAGGATCATTTTGACTGCCTCCAGAAGTTAGATCAGATGGCAAATTGGATTTGGTGCTAGGTCTTTCCCTTTAGGTTTTACCCCAACAATGTTTTCATTAGTTTCGCTCACTCTCGAAATCAAGCATTTTACAGCAGGTTGGAGCAGCCTGTATCTCAGCACAGGAATAAGGTAGGGAAGAATTCTAAGGATCATTTTGACTGCCTCCAGAAGTTAGATCAGATGGCAAATTGGATTTGGTGCTAGGTCTTTCCCTTTAGGTTTTACCCCAACAATGTTTTCATTAGTTTCGCTCACTCTCGAAATCAAGCATTTTACAGCAGGTTGGAGCAGCCTGTATCTCAGCACAGGAATAAGGTAGGGAAGAATTCTAAGGATCATTTTGACTGCCTCCAGAAGTTAGATCAGATGGCAAATTGGATTTGGTGCTAGGTCTTTCCCTTTAGGTTTTACCCCAACAATGTTTTCATTAGTTTCGCTCACTCTCGAAATCAAGCATTTTACAGCAGGTTGGAGCAGCCTGTATCTCAGCACAGGAATAAGGTAGGGAAGAATTCTAAGGATCATTTTGACTGCCTCCAGAAGTTAGATCAGATGGCAAATTGGATTTGGTGCTAGGTCTTTCCCTTTAGGTTTTACCTCAACAATGTTTTCATTAGTTTCGCTCACTCTCGAAATCAAGCATTTTACGGCAGGTTGGAGCAGCCTGTATCTCAGCACAGGAATAAGGTAGGGAAGAATTCTAAGGATCATTTTGACTGCCTCCAGAAGTTAGATCAGATGGCAAATTGGATTTGGTGCTAGGTCTTTCCCTTTAGGTTTTTACCCCAACAATGTTTTCATTAGTTTCGCTCACTCTCGAAAATCAAGCATTTTACAGCAGGTTGGAGCAGCCTGTATCTCAGCACAGGAATAAGGTAGGGAAGAATTCTAAGGATCATTTTGACTGCCTCCAGAAGTTAGATCAGATGGCAAATTGGATTTGGTGCTAGGTCTTTCCCTTTAGCTTTTACCCCAACAATGTTTTCATTAGTTTCGCTCACTCTCGAAATCAAGCATTTTACAGCAGGTTGGAGCAGCCTGTATCTCAGCACAGGAATAAGGTAGGGAAGAATTCTAAGGATCATTTTTGACTGCCTCCAGAAGTTAGATCAGATGGCAAATTGGATTTGGTGCTAGGTCTTTCCCTTTAGGTTTTACCCCAACAATGTTTTCATTAGTTTCGCTCACTCTCGAAATCAAGCATTTTACAGCAGGTTGGAGCAGCCTGTATCTCAGCACAGGAATAAGGTAGGGAAGAATTCTAAGGATCATTTTGACTGCCTCCAGAAGTTAGATCAGATGGCAAATTGGATTTGGGTGCTAGGTCTTTCCCTTTAGGTTTTACCCCAACAATGTTTTCATTAGTTTCGCTCACTCTCGAAATCAAGCATTTTACAGCAGGTTGGAGCAGCCTGTATCTCAGCACAGGAATAAGGTAGGGAAGAATTCTAAGGATCATTTTGACTGCCTCCAGAAGTTAGATCAGATGGCAAATTGGATTTGGTGCTAGGTCTTTCCCTTTAGGTTTTACCCCAACAATGTTTTCATTAGTTTCGCTCACTCTCGAAATCAAGCATTTTACAGCAGGTTGGAGCAGCCTGTATCTCAGCACAGGAATAAGGTAGGGAAGAATTCTAAGGCTCATTTTGACTGCCTCCAGAAGTTAGATCAGATGGCAAATTGGATTTGGTGCTAGGTCTTTCCCTTTAGGTTTTACCCCAACAAGGTTTTCATTAGTTTCGCTCACTCTCGAAATCAAGCATTTTACAGCAGGTTGGAGCAGCCTGTATCTCAGCACAGGAATAAGGTAGGGAAGAATTCTAAGGATCATTTTGACTGCCTCCAGAAGTTAGATCAGATGGCAAATTGGATTTGGTGCTAGGTCTTTCCCTTTAGGTTTTACCCCAACAATGTTTTCATTAGTTTTCGCTCACTCTCGAAATCAAGCATTTTACAGCAGGTTGGAGCAGCCTGTATCTCAGCACAGGAATAAGGTAGGGAAGAATTCTAAGGATCATTTTGACTGCCTCCAGAAGTTAGATCAGATGGCAAATTGGATTTGGTGCTAGGTCTTTCCCTTTAGGTTTTACCCCAACAATGTTTTCATTAGTTTCGCTCACTCTCGAAATCAAGCATTTTACAGCAGGTTGGAGCAGCCTGTATCTCAGCACAGGAATAAGGTAGGGAAGAATTCTAAGGATCATTTTGGCTGCCTCCAGAAGTTAGATCAGATGGCCAATGCAATTTGGTGCTAGGTCTTTCCCTTTAGGTTTTACCCCAACAATGTTTTCATTAGTTTCGCTCACTCTCGAAATCAAGCATTTTACAGCAGGTTGGAGCAGCCTGTATCTCAGCACAGAAATAAGGTAGGGAAGAATTCAAATACTCATTTTGACTGCCTCCAGAAGTTAGATCAGATGGCAAATTGGATTTGGTGCTAGGTCTTTCCCTTTAGGTTTTACCCCAACAATGTTTTCATTAGTTTCGCTCACTCTCGAAATCAAGCATTTTACAGCAGGTTGGAGCAGCCTGTATCTCAGCACAGGAATAAGGTAGGGAAGAATTCTAAGGATCATTTTGACTGCCTCCAGAAGTTAGATCAGATGGCAAATTGGATTTGGTGCTAGGTCTTTCCCTTTAGGTTTTACCCCAACAATGTTTTCATTAGTTTCGCTCACTCTCGAAATCAAGCATTTTACAGCAGGTTGGAGCAGCCTGTATCTCAGCACAGGAATAAGGTAGGGGAAGAATTCTAAGGATCATTTTGGCTGCCTCCAGAAGTTAGATCAGATGGCCAATGCAATTTGGTGCTAGGTCTTTCCCTTTAGGTTTTACCCCAACAATGTTTTCATTAGTTTTCGCTCACTCTCGAAATCAAGCATTTTACAGCAGGTTGGAGCAGCCTGTATCTCAGCACAGGAATAAGGTAGGGAAGAATTCTAAGGATCATTTTGGACTGCCTCCAGAAGTTAGATCAGATGGCAAATTGGATTTGGTGCTAGGTCTTTCCCTTTAGGTTTTACCCCAACAATGTTTTCATTAGTTTCGCTCACTCTCGAAATCAAGCATTTTTACAGCAGGTTGGAGCAGCCTGTATCTCAGCACAGGAATAAGGTAGGGAAGAATTCTAAGGATCATTTTGACTGCCTCCAGAAGTTAGATCAGATGGCAAATTGGATTTGGTGCTAGGTCTTTCCCTTTAGGTTTTACACCAACAATGTTTTCATTAGTTTCGCTCACTCTCGAAATCAAGCATTTTACAGCAGGTTGGAGCAGCCTGTATCTCAGCACAGGAATAAGGTAGGGAAGAATTCTAAGGATCATTTTGACTGCCTCCAGAAGTTAGATCAGATGGCATATTGGATTTGGTGCTAGGCCTTTCCCTTTAGGTTTTACCCCAACAATGTTTTCATTAGTTTCGCTCACTCTCGAAATCAAGCATTTTACAGCAGGTTGGAGCAGCCTGTATCTCAGCACAGGAATAAGGTAGGGAAGAATTCAAATACTCATTTTGACTGCCTCCAGAAGTTAGATCAGATGGCAAATTGGATTTGGTGCTAGGTCTTTCCCTTTAGGTTTTACCCCAACAATGTTTTCATTAGTTTCGCTCACTCTCGAAATCAAGCATTTTACAGCAGGTTGGAGCAGCCTGTATCTCAGCACAGGAATAAGGTAGGGAAGAATTCAAATACTCATTTTGACTGCCTCCAGAAGTTAGATCAGATGGCAAATTGGATTTGGTGCTAGGTCTTTCCCTTTAGGTTTTACCCCAACAATGTTTTCATTAGTTTCGCTCACTCTCGAAATCAAGCATTTTACAGCAGGTTGGAGCAGCCTGTATCTCAGCACAGGAATAAGGTAGGGAAGAATTCTAAGGATCATTTTGACTGCCTCCAGAAGTTGGATCAGATGGCAAATTGGATTTGGTGCTAGGTCTTTCCCTTTAGGTTTTACCCCAACAATGTTTTCATTAGTTTCGCTCACTCTCGAAATCAAGCATTTTACAGCAGGTTGGAGCAGCCTGTATCTCAGCACAGGAATAAGGTAGGGAAGAATTCTAAGGATCATTTTGACTGCCTCCAGAAGTTAGATCAGATGGCAAATTGGATTTGGTGCTAGGTCTTTCCCTTTAGGTTTTACCCCAACAATGTTTTCATTAGTTTCGCTCACTCTCGAAATCAAGCATTTTACAGCAGGTTGGAGCAGCCTGTATCTCAGCACAGGAATAAGGTAGGGAAGAATTCAAATACTCATTTTGACTGCCTCCAGAAGTTAGATCAGATGGCAAATTGGATTTTGGTGCTAGGTCTTTCCCTTTAGGTTTTACCCCAACAATGTTTTCATTAGTTTCGCTC
>NW_027143312.1:0-66863 GCF_026170545.1 Melanerpes formicivorus
CTCGAAATCAGCATTTTTACAGCAGGTTGGAGCAGCCTGTATCTCAGCACCAGGGAATAAGGTAGGGAAGAATTCTAAGGATCATTTTGACTGCCTCCAGAAGTTAGATCAGATGGCAAATTGGATTTGGTGCTAGGTCTTTCCCTTTAGGTTTTACCCCAACAATGTTTTCATTAGTTTCGCTCACTCTCGAAATCAAGCATTTACAGCAGGTTGGAGCAGCCTGTATCTCTCAGCACAGGAATAAGGTAGGGGAAGAATTCTAAGGATCATTTTGACTGCCTCCAGAAGTTAGATCAGATGGCAAATTGGATTTGGTGCTAGGTCTTTCCCTTTAGGTTTTACCCCAACAATGTTTTTCATTAGTTTCGCTCACTCTCGAAATCAAGCATTTTACAGCAGGTTGGAGCAGCCTGTATCTCAGCACAGGAATAAGGTAGGGAAGAATTCTAAGGATCATTTTGACTGCCTCCCAGAAGTTAGATCAGATGGCAAATTGGATTTGGTGCTAGGTCTTTCCCTTTAGGTTTTACCCCAACAATGTTTTCATTAGTTTCGCTCACTCTCGAAATCAAGCATTTTACAGCAGGTTGGAGCAGCCTGTATCTCAGCACAGGAATAAGGTAGGGAAGAATTCTAAGGATCATTTTGACTGCCTCCAGAAGTTAGATCAGATGGCAAATTGATTTAGGTGCTAGGTCTTTCCCTTTAGGTTTTACCCCAACAATGTTTTCATTAGTTTCGCTCACTCTCGAAATCAAGCATTTACAGCCAGGTTGGAGCAGCCTGTATCTCAGCACAGGAATAAGGTAGGGAAGAATTCTAAGGATCCATTTTGACTGCCTCCAGAAGTTAGATCAGATGGCCAATGGAATTTGGTGCTAGGCCTTTCCCTTTAGGTTTTACCCCAACAATGTTTTCATTAGTTTCGCTCACTCTCGAAATCAAGCATTTTACAGCAGGTTGGAGCAGCCTGTATCTCAGCACAGGAAATAAGGTAGGGAAGAATTCTAAGGATCATTTTGACTGCCTCCAGAAGTTAGATCAGATGGCAAATTGGATTTGGTGCTAGGTCCTTTGCCCTTTAGGTTTTACCCCAACAATGTTTTCATTAGTTTCGCTCACTCTCGAAATCAAGCATTTTACAGCAGGTTGGAGCAGCCTGTATCTCAGCACAGGAATAAGGTAGGGAAGAATTCTAAGGATCATTTTGACTGCCTCCAGAAGTTAGATCAGATGGCAAATCTGGATTTGGTGCTAGGTCTTTCCTTTAGGTTTTTACCCCAACAATGTTTTCATTAGTTTCGCTCACTCTCGAAATCAAGCATTTTACAGCAGGTTGGAGCAGCCTGTATCTCAGCACAGGAATAAGGTAGGGTAAGAATTCTAAGGAATCATTTTGACTGCCTCCAGAAGTTAGATCAGATGGCAAATTGGATTTGGTGCTAGGTCTTTCCCTTTAGGTTTTACCCCAACAAAGTTTTTCATTAGTTTCCGCTCACATCTCGAAATCAAGCATTTTACAGCAGGTTGGAGCAGCCTGTATCTCAGCACAGGAATAAGGTAGGGAAGAATTCTAAGGATCATTTTGACTGCCTCCAGAAGTTAGATCAGATGGCAAATTGGATTTGGTGCTAGGTCTTTCCCTTTAGGTTTTACCCCAACAATGTTTTTCATTAGTTTCGCTCACTCTCGAAATCAAGCATTTTACAGCAGGTTGGAGCAGCCTGTATCTCAGCACAGGAATAAGGTAGGGAAGAATTCAAATACTCATTTTGACTGCCTCCAGAAGTTAGATCAGATGGCAAATTGGATTTGGTGCTAGGTTTTTTCCCTTTAGGTTTTTACCCCAACAATGTTTTTCATTAGTTTCGCTCACTCTCGAAATCAAGCATTTTACAGCAGGTTGGAGCAGCCTGTATCTTCAGCACAGGAATAAGGTAGGGAAGAATTCAAATACTCATTTTGGACTGCCTCCAGAAGTTAGATCAGATGGCAAATTGGATTTGGTGCTAGGTCTTTCCTTTAGGTTTTACCCCCAACAATTGTTTTCATTAGTTTCGCTCACTCTCGAAATCAAGCATTTTACAGCAGGTTGGAGCAGCCTGTATCTCAGCACAGGAATAAGGTAGGGAGAATTCTAAGGATCATTTTGACTGCCTCCAGAAGTTAGATCAGATGGCAAATTGGATTTGGTGCTAGGTCTTTCCCTTTAGGTTTTACCCCAACAATGTTTTCATTAGTTTCGCTCACTCCTCGAAATCAAGCATTTTACAGCAGGTTGGAGCAGCCTGTATCTCAGCACAGGAATAAGGTAGGGAAGAATTTCAAATACTCATTTTGACTGCCTCCAGAAGTTAGATCAGATGGCAAATTGGATTTGGTTGCTAGGTCTTTCCCTTTAGGTTTTACCCCAACAATGTTTTCATTAGTTTCGCTCACTCTCTCGAAATCAAGCATTTTACAGCAGGTTGGAGCAGCCCTGTATCTCAGCACAGGAATAAGGTAGGGAAGAATTCTAAGGATCATTTTTGACTGCCTCCAGAAGTTAGATCAGATGGCAAATTGGATTTGGTGCTAGGTCTTTCCCTTTAGGTTTTACCCCAACAATGTTTTCATTAGTTTTCGCTCACTCTCGAAATCAAGCATTTTACAGCAGGTTGGAGCAAGCCTGTATCTCAGCACAGGAATAAGGTAGGGAAGAATTCTAAGGATCATTTTGACTGCCTCCAGAAGTTAGATCAGATGGCAAATTGGATTTGGTGCTAGGTCTTTCCCTTTAGGTTTTTACCCCAACAATGTTTTCATTAGTTTCGCTCACTCTCGAAATCAAGCATTTTACAGCAGGTTGGAGCAGCCTGTATCTCAGCACAGGAATAAGGTAGGGAAGAATTCAAATACTCATTTTGACTGCCTCCAGAAGTTAGATCAGATGGCCAATGGAATTTGGTGCTAGGGTCTTTCCCTTTAGGTTTTACCCCAACAATGTTTTCATTAGTTTCGCTCACCTCTCGAAATCAAGCATTTTACAGCAGGTTGGAGGCAGCCTGTATCTCAGCACAGGAATAAGGTAGGGAAGAATTCTAAGGATCATTTTGACTGCCTCCAGAAGTTAGATCAGATGGCCAATGGAATTTGGTGCTAGGTCTTTCCCTTTAGGTTTTACCCCAACAATGTTTTCATTAGTTTCGCTCACCTCTCGAAATCAAGCATTTTACAGCAGGTTGGAGCAGCCTGTATCTCAGCACAGGAATAAGGTAGGGAAGAATTCTAAGGATCATTTTGACTGCCTCCAGAAGTTAGATCAGATGGCAAATTGGATTTGGTGCTAGGTCCTTTCCCTTTAGGTTTTACCCCCAACAATGTTTTCATTAGTTTCGCTCACTCTCGAAATCAAGCATTTTACAGCAGGTTGGAGCAGCCTGTATCTCAGCACCAGGAATAAGGTAGGGAAGAATTCTAAGGATCATTTTGACTGCCTCCAGAAGTTAGATCAGATGGCAAATTGGATTTGGTGCTAGGTCTTTCCCTTTAGGTTTTACCCCAACAATGTTTTTCATTAGTTTCGCTCACTCTCGAAATCAAGCATTTTACAGCAGGTTGGAGCAGGCCTGTATCTCAGCACAGGAATAAGGTAGGGAAGAATTCTAAGGATCATTTTGACTGCCTCCAGAAGTTAGATCAGATGGCAAATTGGATTTGGTGCTAGGTCTTTCCCTTTAGGTTTTACCCCAACAATGTTTTTCATTAGTTTCGCTCACTCTCGAAATCAAGCATTTTACAGCAGGTTGGAGCAGCCTGTATCTCAGCACAGGAATAAGGTAGGGAAGAATTCTAAGGGATCATTTTGACTGCCTCCAGAAGTTAGATCAGATGGCAAATTGGATTTGGTGCTAGGTCTTTCCCTTTAGGTTTTTACCCCAACAATGTTTTCATTAGTTTCGCTCACTCTCGAAATCAAGCATTTTACAGCAGGTTGGAGCAGCCTGTATCTCAGCACAGGAATAAGGTAGGGAAGAATTCTAAGGATCATTTTGACTGCCTCCAGAAGTTAGATCAGATGGCAAATTGGATTTGGTGCTAGGTCTTTCCCTTTAGGTTTTACCCAACAATGTTTTCATTAGTTTCGCTCACTCTCGAAATCAAGCATTTTAACAGCAGGTTGGAGCAGCCTGTATCTCAGCACAGGAATAAGGTAGGGAAGAATTCAAATACTCATTTTTGACTGCCTCCAGAAGTTAGATCAGATGGCAAATTGGATTTGGTGCTAGGTTTTTCCCCTTTAGGTTTTACCCCAACAATGTTTTCATTAGTTTCGCTCACTCTCGAAATCAAGCATTTTACAGCAGGTTGGAGCAGCCTGTATCTCAGCACAGGAATAAGGTAGGGAAGAATTCAAATACTCATTTTGACTGCCTCCAGAAGTTAGATCAGATGGCAAATTGGATTTGGTGCTAGGTCTTTTTCCTTTAGGTTTTACCCCAACAATGTTTTCATTAGTTTTCGCTCACTCTCGAAATCAAGCATTTTACAGCAGGTTGGAGCAGCCTGTATCTCAGCACAGGAATAAGGTAGGGAAGAATTCTAAGGATCATTTTGACTGCCTCCAGAAGTTAGATCAGATGCAAATTGGATTTGGTGCTAGGGTCTTTCCCTTTAGGTTTTACCCCAAACAATGTTTGGTGCTAGGTCTTTCCCTTTAGGTTTTACCCCAACAATGTTTTCATTAGTTTCGCTCACTCTCGAAATCAAGCATTTTACAGCAGGTTGGAGCAGCCTGTATCTCAGCACAGGAATAAGGTAGGGAAGAATTCAAATACTCATTTTGACTGCCTCCAGAAGTTAGATCAGATGGCAAATTGGATTTGGTGCTAGGTCTTTCCCTTTAGGTTTTACCCCAACAATGTTTTCATTAGTTTCGCTCCCTCTCGAAATCAAGCATTTTACAGCAGGTTGGAGCAGCCTGTATCTCAGCACAGGAATAAGGTAGGGAAGAATTCTAAGGATCATTTTGACTGCCTCCAGAAGTTAGATCAGATGGCAAATTGGATTTGGTGCTAGGTCTTTCCCTTTAGGTTTTACCCCAACAATGTTTTCATTAGTTTCGCTCACTCTCGAAATCAAGCATTTTACAGCAGGTTGGAGCAGCCTGTATCTCAGCACAGGAATAAGGTAGGGAAGAATTCAAATACTCATTTTGACTGCCTCCAGAAGTTAGATCAGATGGCAAATTGGATTTGGTGCTAGGTCTTTCCCTTTAGGTTTTACCCCAACAATGTTTTCATTAGTTTCGCTCACTCTCGAAATCAAGCATTTTACAGCAGGTTGGAGCAGCCTGTATCTCAGCACAGGAATAAGGTAGGGAAGAATTCAAATACTCATTTTGACTGCCTCCAGAAGTTAGATCAGATGGCCAATGGAATTTGGTGCTAGGTCTTTCCCTTTAGGTTTTACCCCAACAATGTTTTCATTAGTTTCGCTCACTCTCGAAATCAAGCATTTTTACAGCAGGTTGGAGCAGCCTGTATCTCAGCACAGGAATAAGGTAGGGAAGAATTCTAAGGATCATTTTGACTGCCTCCAGAAGTTAGATCAGATGGCAAATTGGATTTGGTGCTAGGTCTTTCCCTTTAGGTTTTACCCCAACAATGTTTTCATTAGTTTCGCTCACTCTCGAAATCAAGCATTTTACAGCAGGTTGGAGCAGCCTGTATCTCAGCACAGGAATAAGGTAGGGAAGAATTCTAAGGATCATTTTGACTGCCTCCAGAAGTTAGATCAGATGGCAAATTGGATTTGGTGCTAGGTCTTTCCCTTTAGGTTTTACCCCAACAATGTTTTCATTAGTTTCGCTCACTCTCGAAATCAAGCATTTTACAGCAGGTTGGAGCAGCCTGTATCTCAGCACAGGAATAAGGTAGGGAAGAATTCAAATACTCATTTTGACTGCCTCCAGAAGTTAGATCAGATGGCAAATTGGATTTGGTGCTAGGTTTTTCCCTTTAGGTTTTACCCCAACAATGTTTTCATTAGTTTCGCTCACTCTCGAAATCAAGCATTTTACAGCAGGTTGGAGCAGCCTGTATCTCAGCACAGGAATAAGGTAGGGAAGAATTCTAAGGCTCATTTTGACTGCCTCCAGAAGTTAGATCAGATGGCAAATTGGATTTGGTGCTAGGTCTTTTCCTTTAGGTTTTACCCCAACAATGTTTTCATTAGTTTCGCTCACTCTCGAAATCAAGCATTTTACAGCAGGTTGGAGCAGCCTGTATCTCAGCACAGGAATAAGGTAGGGAAGAATTCTAAGGATCATTTTGACTGCCTCCAGAAGTTAGATCAGATGGCAAATTGGATTTGGTGCTAGGTCTTTCCCTTTAGGTTTTACCCCAACAATGTTTTCATTAGTTTCGCTCACTCTCGAAATCAAGCATTTTACAGCAGGTTGGAGCAGCCTGTATCTCAGCACAGGAATAAGGTAGGGAAGAATTCAAATACTCATTTTGACTGCCTCCAGAAGTTAGATCAGATGGCAAATTGGATTTGGTGCTAGGTCTTTCCCTTTAGGTTTTACCCCAACAATGTTTTCATTAGTTTCGCTCACTCTCGAAATCAAGCATTTTACAGCAGGTTGGAGCAGCCTGTATCTCAGCACAGGAATAAGGTAGGGAAGAATTCTAAGGATCATTTTGACTGCCTCCAGAAGTTAGATCAGATGGCAAATTGGATTTGGTGCTAGGTCTTTCCCTTTAGGTTTTACCCCAACAATGTTTTCATTAGTTTCGCTCACTCTCGAAATCAAGCATTTTACAGCAGGTTGGAGCAGCCTGTATCTCAGCACAGGAATAAGGTAGGGAAGAATTCTAAGGATCATTTTGACTGCCTCCAGAAGTTAGATCAGATGGCAAATTGGATTTGGTGCTAGGTCTTTCCCTTTAGGTTTTACCCCAACAATGTTTTCATTAGTTTCGCTCACTCTCGAAATCAAGCATTTTACAGCAGGTTGGAGCAGCCTGTATCTCAGCACAGGAATAAGGTAGGGAAGAATTCAAATACTCATTTTGACTGCCTCCAGAAGTTAGATCAGATGGCCGATGGAATTTGGTGCTAGGTCTTTCCCTTTAGGTTTTACCCCAACAATGTTTTCATTAGTTTCGCTCACTCTCGAAATCAAGCATTTTACAGCAGGTTGGAGCAGCCTGTATCTCAGCACAGGAATAAGGTAGGGAAGAATTCTAAGGATCATTTTGACTGCCTCCAGAAGTTAGATCAGATGGCAAATTGGATTTGGTGCTAGGTCTTTCCCTTTAGGTTTTACCCCAACAATGTTTTCATTAGTTTCGCTCCCTCTCGAAATCAAGCATTTTACAGCAGGTTGGAGCAGCCTGTATCTCAGCACAGGAATAAGGTAGGGAAGAATTCTAAGGCTCATTTTGACTGCCTCCAGAAGTTAGATCAGATGGCAAATTGGATTTGGTGCTAGGTCTTTTCCTTTAGGTTTTACCCCAACAATGTTTTCATTAGTTTCGCTCACTCTCGAAATCAAGCATTTTACAGCAGGTTGGAGCAGCCTGTATCTCAGCACAGGAATAAGGTAGGGAAGAATTCAAATACTCATTTTGACTGCCTCCAGAAGTTAGATCAGATGGCAAATTGGATTTGGTGCTAGGTCTTTTCCTTTAGGTTTTACCCCAACAATGTTTTCATTAGTTTCGCTCACTCTCGAAATCAAGCATTTTACAGCAGGTTGGAGCAGCCTGTATCTCAGCACAGGAATAAGGTAGGGAAGAATTCTAAGGATCATTTTGACTGCCTCCAGAAGTTAGATCAGATGGCAAATTGGATTTGGTGCTAGGTCTTTCCCTTTAGGTTTTACCCCAACAATGTTTTCATTAGTTTCGCTCACTCTCGAAATCAAGCATTTTACAGCAGGTTGGAGCAGCCTGTATCTCAGCACAGGAATAAGGTAGGGAAGAATTCAAATACTCATTTGACTGCCTCCAGAAGTTAGATCAGATGGCAAATTGGATTTGGTGCTAGGTCTTTCCCTTTAGGTTTTACCCCAACAATGTTTTCATTAGTTTCGCTCCCTCTCGAAATCAAGCATTTTACAGCAGGTTGGAGCAGCCTGTATCTCAGCACAGGAATAAGGTAGGGAAGAATTCTAAGGATCATTTTGACTGCCTCCAGAAGTTAGATCAGATGGCAAATTGGATTTGTGCTAGGTCTTTCCCTTTAGGTTTTACCCCAACAATGTTTTCATTAGTTTCGCTCACTCTCGAAATCAAGCATTTTACAGCAGGTTGGAGCAGCCTGTATCTCAGCACAGGAATAAGGTAGGGAAGAATTCAAATACTCATTTTGACTGCCTCCAGAAGTTAGATCAGATGGCAAATTGGATTTGGTGCTAGGTCTTTCCCTTTAGGTTTTACCCCAACAATGTTTTCATTAGTTTCGCTCACTCTCGAAATCAAGCATTTTACAGCAGGTTGGAGCAGCCTGTATCTCAGCACAGGAATAAGGTAGGGAAGAATTCAAATACTCATTTTGACTGCCTCCAGAAGTTAGATCAGATGGCCAATGGAATTTGGTGCTAGGTCTTTCCCTTTAGGTTTTACCCCAACAATGTTTTCATTAGTTTCGCTCACTCTCGAAATCAAGCATTTTACAGCAGGTTGGAGCAGCCTGTATCTCAGCACAGGAATAAGGTAGGGAAGAATTCTAAGGATCATTTTGACTGCCTCCAGAAGTTAGATCAGATGGCAAATTGGATTTGGTGCTAGGTCTTTCCCTTTAGGTTTTACCCCCAACAATGTTTTCATTAGTTTCGCTCCCTCTCGAAATCAAGCATTTTACAGCAGGTTGGAGCAGCCTGTATCTCAGCACAGGAATAAGGTAGGGAAGAATTCTAAGGATCATTTTGACTGCCTCCAGAAGTTAGATCAGATGGCAAATTGGATTTGGTGCTAGGTCTTTCCCTTTAGGTTTTACCCCAACAATGTTTTCATTAGTTTCGCTCACTCTCGAAATCAAGCATTTTACAGCAGGTTGGAGCAGCCTGTATCTCAGCACAGGAATAAGGTAGGGAAGAATTCAAATACTCATTTTGACTGCCTCCAGAAGTTAGATCAGATGGCAAATTGGATTTGGTGCTAGGTTTTTCCCTTTAGGTTTTACCCCAACAATGTTTTCATTAGTTTCGCTCACTCTCGAAATCAAGCATTTTACAGCAGGTTGGAGCAGCCTGTATCTCAGCACAGGAATAAGGTAGGGAAGAATTCAAATACTCATTTTGACTGCCTCCAGAAGTTAGATCAGATGGCAAATTGGATTTGGTGCTAGGTCTTTTCCTTTAGGTTTTACCCCAACAATGTTTTCATTAGTTTCGCTCACTCTCGAAATCAAGCATTTTACAGCAGGTTGGAGCAGCCTGTATCTCAGCACAGGAATAAGGTAGGGAAGAATTCTAAGGATCATTTTGACTGCCTCCAGAAGTTAGATCAGATGGCAAATTGGATTTGGTGCTAGGTCTTTCCCTTTAGGTTTTACCCCAACAATGTTTTCATTAGTTTCGCTCACTCTCGAAATCAAGCATTTTACAGCAGGTTGGAGCAGCCTGTATCTCAGCACAGGAATAAGGTAGGGAAGAATTCAAATACTCATTTTGACTGCCTCCAGAAGTTAGATCAGATGGCAAATTGGATTTGGTGCTAGGTCTTTCCCTTTAGGTTTTACCCCAACAATGTTTTCATTAGTTTCGCTCACTCTCGAAATCAAGCATTTTACAGCAGGTTGGAGCAGCCTGTATCTCAGCACAGGAATAAGGTAGGGAAGAATTCTAAGGATCATTTTGACTGCCTCCAGAAGTTAGATCAGATGGCAAATTGGATTTGGTGCTAGGTCTTTCCCTTTAGGTTTTACCCCAACAATGTTTTCATTAGTTTCGCTCACTCTCGAAATCAAGCATTTTACAGCAGGTTGGAGCAGCCTGTATCTCAGCACAGGAATAAGGTAGGGAAGAATTCTAAGGATCATTTTGACTGCCTCCAGAAGTTAGATCAGATGGCAAATTGGATTTGGTGCTAGGTCTTTCCCTTTAGGTTTTACCCCAACAATGTTTTCATTAGTTTCGCTCACTCTCGAAATCAAGCATTTTACAGCAGGTTGGAGCAGCCTGTATCTCAGCACAGGAATAAGGTAGGGAAGAATTCAAATACTCATTTTGACTGCCTCCAGAAGTTAGATCAGATGGCCGATGGAATTTGGTGCTAGGTCTTTCCCTTTAGGTTTTACCCCAACAATGTTTTCATTAGTTTCGCTCACTCTCGAAATCAAGCATTTTACAGCAGGTTGGAGCAGCCTGTATCTCAGCACAGGAATAAGGTAGGGAAGAATTCTAAGGCTCATTTTGACTGCCTCCAGAAGTTAGATCAGATGGCAAATTGGATTTGGTGCTAGGTCTTTCCCTTTAGGTTTTACCCCAACAATGTTTTCATTAGTTTCGCTCACTCTCGAAATCAAGCATTTTACAGCAGGTTGGAGCAGCCTGTATCTCAGCACAGGAATAAGGTAGGGAAGAATTCTAAGGATCATTTTGACTGCCTCCAGAAGTTAGATCAGATGGCAAATTGGATTTGGTGCTAGGTCTTTCCCTTTAGGTTTTACCCCAACAATGTTTTCATTAGTTTCGCTCACTCTCGAAATCAAGCATTTTACAGCAGGTTGGAGCAGCCTGTATCTCAGCACAGGAATAAGGTAGGGAAGAATTCAAATACTCATTTTGACTGCCTCCAGAAGTTAGATCAGATGGCAAATTGGATTTGGTGCTAGGTCTTTCCCTTTAGGTTTTACCCCAACAATGTTTTCATTAGTTTCGCTCACTCTCGAAATCAAGCATTTTACAGCAGGTTGGAGCAGCCTGTATCTCAGCACAGGAATAAGGTAGGGAAGAATTCAAATACTCATTTTGACTGCCTCCAGAAGTTAGATCAGATGGCAAATTGGATTTGGTGCTAGGTCTTTCCATTTAGGTTTTACCCCAACAATGTTTTCATTAGTTTCGCTCACTCTCGAAATCAAGCATTTTACAGCAGGTTGGAGCAGCCTGTATCTCAGCACAGGAATAAGGTAGGGAAGAATTCTAAGGATCATTTTGACTGCCTCCAGAAGTTAGATCAGATGGCAAATTGGATTTGGTGCTAGGTCTTTCCCTTTAGGTTTTACCCCAACAATGTTTTCATTAGTTTCGCTCACTCTCGAAATCAAGCATTTTACAGCAGGTTGGAGCAGCCTGTATCTCAGCACAGGAATAAGGTAGGGAAGAATTCTAAGGATCATTTTGACTGCCTCCAGAAGTTAGATCAGATGGCAAATTGGATTTGGTGCTAGGTCTTTCCCTTTAGGTTTTACCCCAACAATGTTTTCATTAGTTTCGCTCACTCTCGAAATCAAGCATTTTACAGCAGGTTGGAGCAGCCTGTATCTCAGCACAGGAATAAGGTAGGGAAGAATTCAAATACTCATTTTGACTGCCTCCAGAAGTTAGATCAGATGGCAAATTGGATTTGGTGCTAGGTCTTTCCCTTTAGGTTTTACCCCAACAATGTTTTCATTAGTTTCGCTCACTCTCGAAATCAAGCATTTTACAGCAGGTTGGAGCAGCCTGTATCTCAGCACAGGAATAAGGTAGGGAAGAATTCTAAGGATCATTTTGACTGCCTCCAGAAGTTAGATCAGATGGCAAATTGGATTTGGTGCTAGGTCTTTCCCTTTAGGTTTTACCCCAACAATGTTTTCATTAGTTTCGCTCACTCTCGAAATCAAGCATTTTACAGCAGGTTGGAGCAGCCTGTATCTCAGCACAGGAATAAGGTAGGGAAGAATTCTAAGGATCATTTTGACTGCCTCCAGAAGTTAGATCAGATGGCAAATTGGATTTGGTGCTAGGTCTTTCCCTTTAGGTTTTACCCCAACAATGTTTTCATTAGTTTCGCTCACTCTCGAAATCAAGCATTTTACAGCAGGTTGGAGCAGCCTGTATCTCAGCACAGGAATAAGGTAGGGAAGAATTCTAAGGATCATTTTGACTGCCTCCAGAAGTTAGATCAGATGGCAAATTGGATTTGGTGCTAGGTCTTTCCATTTAGGTTTTACCCCAACGATGTTTTCATTAGTTTCGCTCGCTCTCGAAATCAAGCATTTTACAGCAGGTTGGAGCAGCCTGTATCTCAGCACAGGAATAAGGTAGGGAAGAATTCTAAGGATCATTTTGACTGCCTCCAGAAGTTAGATCAGATGGCAAATTGGATTTGGTGCTAGGTCTTTCCCTTTAGGTTTTACCCCAACAATGTTTTCATTAGTTTCGCTCACTCTCGAAATCAAGCATTTTACAGCAGGTTGGAGCAGCCTGTATCTCAGCACAGGAATAAGGTAGGGAAGAATTCTAAGGATCATTTTGACTGCCTCCAGAAGTTAGATCAGATGGCAAATTGGATTTGGTGCTAGGTCTTTCCCTTTAGGTTTTACCCCAACAATGTTTTCATTAGTTTCGCTCACTCTCGAAATCAAGCATTTTACAGCAGGTTGGAGCAGCCTGTATCTCAGCACAGGAATAAGGTAGGGAAGAATTCTAAGGATCATTTTGACTGCCTCCAGAAGTTAGATCAGATGGCAAATTGGATTTGGTGCTAGGTCTTTCCCTTTAGGTTTTACCCCAACAATGTTTTCATTAGTTTCGCTCACTCTCGAAATCAAGCATTTTACAGCAGGTTGGAGCAGCCTGTATCTCAGCACAGGAATAAGGTAGGGAAGAATTCAAATACTCATTTTGACTGCCTCCAGAAGTTAGATCAGATGGCAAATTGGATTTGGTGCTAGGTCTTTCCCTTTAGGTTTTACCCCAACAATGTTTTCATTAGTTTCGCTCACTCTCGAAATCAAGCATTTTACAGCAGGTTGGAGCAGCCTGTATCTCAGCACAGGAATAAGGTAGGGAAGAATTCTAAGGATCATTTTGACTGCCTCCAGAAGTTAGATCAGATGGCAAATTGGATTTGGTGCTAGGTCTTTCCCTTTAGGTTTTACCCCAACAATGTTTTCATTAGTTTCGCTCACTCTCGAAATCAAGCATTTTACAGCAGGTTGGAGCAGCCTGTATCTCAGCACAGGAATAAGGTAGGGAAGAATTCTAAGGATCATTTTGACTGCCTCCAGAAGTTAGATCAGATGGCAAATTGGATTTGGTGCTAGGTCTTTCCCTTTAGGTTTTACCCCAACAATGTTTTCATTAGTTTCGCTCACTCTCGAAATCAAGCATTTTACAGCAGGTTGGAGCAGCCTGTATCTCAGCACAGGAATAAGGTAGGGAAGAATTCTAAGGATCATTTTGACTGCCTCCAGAAGTTAGATCAGATGGCAAATTGGATTTGGTGCTAGGTCTTTCCATTTAGGTTTTACCCCAACAATGTTTTCATTAGTTTCGCTCACTCTCGAAATCAAGCATTTTACAGCAGGTTGGAGCAGCCTGTATCTCAGCACAGGAATAAGGTAGGGAAGAATTCTAAGGATCATTTTGACTGCCTCCAGAAGTTAGATCAGATGGCAAATTGGATTTGGTGCTAGGTCTTTCCCTTTAGGTTTTACCCCAACAATGTTTTCATTAGTTTCGCTCACTCTCGAAATCAAGCATTTTACAGCAGGTTGGAGCAGCCTGTATCTCAGCACAGGAATAAGGTAGGGAAGAATTCTAAGGATCATTTTGACTGCCTCCAGAAGTTAGATCAGATGGCAAATTGGATTTGGTGCTAGGTCTTTCCCTTTAGGTTTTACCCCAACAATGTTTTCATTAGTTTCGCTCACTCTCGAAATCAAGCATTTTACAGCAGGTTGGAGCAGCCTGTATCTCAGCACAGGAATAAGGTAGGGAAGAATTCAAATACTCATTTTGACTGCCTCCAGAAGTTAGATCAGATGGCAAATTGGATTTGGTGCTAGGTCTTTCCATTTAGGTTTTACCCCAACAATGTTTTCATTAGTTTCGCTCACTCTCGAAATCAAGCATTTTACAGCAGGTTGGAGCAGCCTGTATCTCAGCACAGGAATAAGGTAGGGAAGAATTCTAAGGCTCATTTTGACTGCCTCCAGAAGTTAGATCAGATGGCAAATTGGATTTGGTGCTAGGTCTTTCCCTTTAGGTTTTACCCCAACAATGTTTTCATTAGTTTCGCTCACTCTCGAAATCAAGCATTTTACAGCAGGTTGGAGCAGCCTGTATCTCAGCACAGGAATAAGGTAGGGAAGAATTCTAAGGATCATTTTGACTGCCTCCAGAAGTTAGATCAGATGGCAAATTGGATTTGGTGCTAGGTCTTTCCCTTTAGGTTTTACCCCAACAATGTTTTCATTAGTTTCGCTCACTCTCGAAATCAAGCATTTTACAGCAGGTTGGAGCAGCCTGTATCTCAGCACAGGAATAAGGTAGGGAAGAATTCTAAGGATCATTTTGACTGCCTCCAGAAGTTAGATCAGATGGCAAATTGGATTTGGTGCTAGGTCTTTCCCTTTAGGTTTTACCCCAACAATGTTTTCATTAGTTTCGCTCACTCTCGAAATCAAGCATTTTACAGCAGGTTGGAGCAGCCTGTATCTCAGCACAGGAATAAGGTAGGGAAGAATTCTAAGGATCATTTTGACTGCCTCCAGAAGTTAGATCAGATGGCAAATTGGATTTGGTGCTAGGTCTTTCCCTTTAGGTTTTACCCCAACAATGTTTTCATTAGTTTCGCTCACTCTCGAAATCAAGCATTTTACAGCAGGTTGGAGCAGCCTGTATCTCAGCACAGGAATAAGGTAGGGAAGAATTCTAAGGATCATTTTGACTGCCTCCAGAAGTTAGATCAGATGGCAAATTGGATTTGGTGCTAGGTCTTTCCCTTTAGGTTTTACCCCAACAATGTTTTCATTAGTTTCGCTCACTCTCGAAATCAAGCATTTTACAGCAGGTTGGAGCAGCCTGTATCTCAGCACAGGAATAAGGTAGGGAAGAATTCTAAGGATCATTTTGACTGCCTCCAGAAGTTAGATCAGATGGCAAATTGGATTTGGTGCTAGGTCTTTCCCTTTAGGTTTTACCCCAACAATGTTTTCATTAGTTTCGCTCACTCTCGAAATCAAGCATTTTACAGCAGGTTGGAGCAGCCTGTATCTCAGCACAGGAATAAGGTAGGGAAGAATTCTAAGGATCATTTTGACTGCCTCCAGAAGTTAGATCAGATGGCAAATTGGATTTGGTGCTAGGTCTTTCCCTTTAGGTTTTACCCCAACAATGTTTTCATTAGTTTCGCTCACTCTCGAAATCAAGCATTTTACAGCAGGTTGGAGCAGCCTGTATCTCAGCACAGGAATAAGGTAGGGAAGAATTCTAAGGATCATTTTGACTGCCTCCAGAAGTTAGATCAGATGGCAAATTGGATTTGGTGCTAGGTCTTTCCCTTTAGGTTTTACCCCAACAATGTTTTCATTAGTTTCGCTCACTCTCGAAATCAAGCATTTTACAGCAGGTTGGAGCAGCCTGTATCTCAGCACAGGAATAAGGTAGGGAAGAATTCAAATACTCATTTTGACTGCCTCCAGAAGTTAGATCAGATGGCAAATTGGATTTGGTGCTAGGTCTTTCCCTTTAGGTTTTACCCCAACAATGTTTTCATTAGTTTCGCTCACTCTCGAAATCAAGCATTTTACAGCAGGTTGGAGCAGCCTGTATCTCAGCACAGGAATAAGGTAGGGAAGAATTCTAAGGATCATTTTGACTGCCTCCAGAAGTTAGATCAGATGGCAAATTGGATTTGGTGCTAGGTCTTTCCCTTTAGGTTTTACCCCAACAATGTTTTCATTAGTTTCGCTCACTCTCGAAATCAAGCATTTTACAGCAGGTTGGAGCAGCCTGTATCTCAGCACAGGAATAAGGTAGGGAAGAATTCTAAGGATCATTTTGACTGCCTCCAGAAGTTAGATCAGATGGCAAATTGGATTTGGTGCTAGGTCTTTCCCTTTAGGTTTTACCCCAACAATGTTTTCATTAGTTTCGCTCACTCTCGAAATCAAGCATTTTACAGCAGGTTGGAGCAGCCTGTATCTCAGCACAGGAATAAGGTAGGGAAGAATTCTAAGGATCATTTTGACTGCCTCCAGAAGTTAGATCAGATGGCAAATTGGATTTGGTGCTAGGTCTTTCCCTTTAGGTTTTACCCCAACAATGTTTTCATTAGTTTCGCTCACTCTCGAAATCAAGCATTTTACAGCAGGTTGGAGCAGCCTGTATCTCAGCACAGGAATAAGGT
Organism: Melanerpes formicivorus; assembly: GCF_026170545.1. Classification (NCBI taxonomy): domain Eukaryota; kingdom Metazoa; phylum Chordata; class Aves; order Piciformes; family Picidae; genus Melanerpes; species Melanerpes formicivorus. Next base: position 16,335 of record NW_027143312.1, read on the forward strand.
AGGGAAGAATTCAAATACTCATTTTGACTGCCTCCAGAAGTTAGATCAGATGGCAAATTGGATTTGGTGCTAGGTCTTTCCCTTTAGGTTTTACCCCAACAATGTTTTCATTAGTTTCGCTCACTCTCGAAATCAAGCATTTTACAGCAGGTTGGAGCAGCCTGTATCTCAGCACAGGAATAAGGTAGGGAAGAATTCTAAGGATCATTTTGACTGCCTCCAGAAGTTAGATCAGATGGCAAATTGGATTTGGTGCTAGGTCTTTCCCTTTAGGTTTTACCCCAACAATGTTTTCATTAGTTTCGCTCACTCTCGAAATCAAGCATTTTACAGCAGGTTGGAGCAGCCTGTATCTCAGCACAGGAATAAGGTAGGGAAGAATTCTAAGGATCATTTTGACTGCCTCCAGAAGTTAGATCAGATGGCAAATTGGATTTGGTGCTAGGTCTTTCCCTTTAGGTTTTACCCCAACAATGTTTTCATTAGTTTCGCTCACTCTCGAAATCAAGCATTTTACAGCAGGTTGGAGCAGCCTGTATCTCAGCACAGGAATAAGGTAGGGAAGAATTCTAAGGATCATTTTGACTGCCTCCAGAAGTTAGATCAGATGGCAAATTGGATTTGGTGCTAGGTCTTTCCCTTTAGGTTTTACCCCAACAATGTTTTCATTAGTTTCGCTCACTCTCGAAATCAAGCATTTTACAGCAGGTTGGAGCAGCCTGTATCTCAGCACAGGAATAAGGTAGGGAAGAATTCTAAGGATCATTTTGACTGCCTCCAGAAGTTAGATCAGATGGCAAATTGGATTTGGTGCTAGGTCTTTCCCTTTAGGTTTTACCCCAACAATGTTTTCATTAGTTTCGCTCACTCTCGAAATCAAGCATTTTACAGCAGGTTGGAGCAGCCTGTATCTCAGCACAGGAATAAGGTAGGGAAGAATTCAAATACTCATTTTGACTGCCTCCAGAAGTTAGATCAGATGGCAAATTGGATTTGGTGCTAGGTCTTTCCCTTTAGGTTTTACCCCAACAATGTTTTCATTAGTTTCGCTCACTCTCGAAATCAAGCATTTTACAGCAGGTTGGAGCAGCCTGTATCTCAGCACAGGAATAAGGTAGGGAAGAATTCTAAGGATCATTTTGACTGCCTCCAGAAGTTAGATCAGATGGCAAATTGGATTTGGTGCTAGGTCTTTCCCTTTAGGTTTTACCCCAACAATGTTTTCATTAGTTTCGCTCACTCTCGAAATCAAGCATTTTACAGCAGGTTGGAGCAGCCTGTATCTCAGCACAGGAATAAGGTAGGGAAGAATTCTAAGGATCATTTTGACTGCCTCCAGAAGTTAGATCAGATGGCAAATTGGATTTGGTGCTAGGTCTTTCCCTTTAGGTTTTACCCCAACAATGTTTTCATTAGTTTCGCTCACTCTCGAAATCAAGCATTTTACAGCAGGTTGGAGCAGCCTGTATCTCAGCACAGGAATAAGGTAGGGAAGAATTCAAATACTCATTTTGACTGCCTCCAGAAGTTAGATCAGATGGCAAATTGGATTTGGTGCTAGGTCTTTCCCTTTAGGTTTTACCCCAACAATGTTTTCATTAGTTTCGCTCACTCTCGAAATCAAGCATTTTACAGCAGGTTGGAGCAGCCTGTATCTCAGCACAGGAATAAGGTAGGGAAGAATTCTAAGGATCATTTTGACAGCCTCCAGAAGTTAGATCAGATGGCAAATTGGATTTGGTGCTAGGTCTTTCCCTTTAGGTTTTACCCCAACAATGTTTTCATTAGTTTCGCTCACTCTCGAAATCAAGCATTTTACAGCAGGTTGGAGCAGCCTGTATCTCAGCACAGGAATAAGGTAGGGAAGAATTCTAAGGATCATTTTGACTGCCTCCAGAAGTTAGATCAGATGGCAAATTGGATTTGGTGCTAGGTCTTTCCCTTTAGGTTTTACCCCAACAATGTTTTCATTAGTTTCGCTCACTCTCGAAATCAAGCATTTTACAGCAGGTTGGAGCAGCCTGTATCTCAGCACAGGAATAAGGTAGGGAAGAATTCTAAGGATCATTTTGACTGCCTCCAGAAGTTAGATCAGATGGCAAATTGGATTTGGTGCTAGGTCTTTCCCTTTAGGTTTTACCCCAACAATGTTTTCATTAGTTTCGCTCACTCTCGAAATCAAGCATTTTACAGCAGGTTGGAGCAGCCTGTATCTCAGCACAGGAATAAGGTAGGGAAGAATTCTAAGGATCATTTTGACTGCCTCCAGAAGTTAGATCAGATGGCAAATTGGATTTGGTGCTAGGTCTTTCCCTTTAGGTTTTACCCCAACAATGTTTTCATTAGTTTCGCTCACTCTCGAAATCAAGCATTTTACAGCAGGTTGGAGCAGCCTGTATCTCAGCACAGGAATAAGGTAGGGAAGAATTCAAATACTCATTTTGACTGCCTCCAGAAGTTAGATCAGATGGCAAATTGGATTTGGTGCTAGGTCTTTCCCTTTAGGTTTTACCCCAACAATGTTTTCATTAGTTTCGCTCACTCTCGAAATCAAGCATTTTACAGCAGGTTGGAGCAGCCTGTATCTCAGCACAGGAATAAGGTAGGGAAGAATTCAAATACTCATTTTGACTGCCTCCAGAAGTTAGATCAGATGGCAAATTGGATTTGGTGCTAGGTCTTTCCCTTTAGGTTTTACCCCAACAATGTTTTCATTAGTTTCGCTCACTCTCGAAATCAAGCATTTTACAGCAGGTTGGAGCAGCCTGTATCTCAGCACAGGAATAAGGTAGGGAAGAATTCTAAGGATCATTTTGACTGCCTCCAGAAGTTAGATCAGATGGCAAATTGGATTTGGTGCTAGGTCTTTCCCTTTAGGTTTTACCCCAACAATGTTTTCATTAGTTTCGCTCACTCTCGAAATCAAGCATTTTACAGCAGGTTGGAGCAGCCTGTATCTCAGCACAGGAATAAGGTAGGGAAGAATTCTAAGGATCATTTTGACTGCCTCCAGAAGTTAGATCAGATGGCAAATTGGATTTGGTGCTAGGTCTTTCCCTTTAGGTTTTACCCCAACAATGTTTTCATTAGTTTCGCTCACTCTCGAAATCAAGCATTTTACAGCAGGTTGGAGCAGCCTGTATCTCAGCACAGGAATAAGGTAGGGAAGAATTCAAATACTCATTTTGACTGCCTCCAGAAGTTAGATCAGATGGCAAATTGGATTTGGTGCTAGGTCTTTCCCTTTAGGTTTTACCCCAACAATGTTTTCATTAGTTTCGCTCACTCTCGAAATCAAGCATTTTACAGCAGGTTGGAGCAGCCTGTATCTCAGCACAGGAATAAGGTAGGGAAGAATTCTAAGGATCATTTTGACTGCCTCCAGAAGTTAGATCAGATGGCAAATTGGATTTGGTGCTAGGTCTTTCCCTTTAGGTTTTACCCCAACAATGTTTTCATTAGTTTCGCTCACTCTCGAAATCAAGCATTTTACAGCAGGTTGGAGCAGCCTGTATCTCAGCACAGGAATAAGGTAGGGAAGAATTCTAAGGATCATTTTGACTGCCTCCAGAAGTTAGATCAGATGGCAAATTGGATTTGGTGCTAGGTCTTTCCATTTAGGTTTTACCCCAACAATGTTTTCATTAGTTTCGCTCACTCTCGAAATCAAGCATTTTACAGCAGGTTGGAGCAGCCTGTATCTCAGCACAGGAATAAGGTAGGGAAGAATTCTAAGGATCATTTTGACTGCCTCCAGAAGTTAGATCAGATGGCAAATTGGATTTGGTGCTAGGTCTTTCCCTTTAGGTTTTACCCCAACAATGTTTTCATTAGTTTCGCTCACTCTCGAAATCAAGCATTTTACAGCAGGTTGGAGCAGCCTGTATCTCAGCACAGGAATAAGGTAGGGAAGAATTCTAAGGATCATTTTGACTGCCTCCAGAAGTTAGATCAGATGGCAAATTGGATTTGGTGCTAGGTCTTTCCCTTTAGGTTTTACCCCAACAATGTTTTCATTAGTTTCGCTCACTCTCGAAATCAAGCATTTTACAGCAGGTTGGAGCAGCCTGTATCTCAGCACAGGAATAAGGTAGGGAAGAATTCTAAGGATCATTTTGACTGCCTCCAGAAGTTAGATCAGATGGCAAATTGGATTTGGTGCTAGGTCTTTCCCTTTAGGTTTTACCCCAACAATGTTTTCATTAGTTTCGCTCACTCTCGAAATCAAGCATTTTACAGCAGGTTGGAGCAGCCTGTATCTCAGCACAGGAATAAGGTAGGGAAGAATTCTAAGGATCATTTTGACTGCCTCCAGAAGTTAGATCAGATGGCAAATTGGATTTGGTGCTAGGTCTTTCCCTTTAGGTTTTACCCCAACAATGTTTTCATTAGTTTCGCTCACTCTCGAAATCAAGCATTTTACAGCAGGTTGGAGCAGCCTGTATCTCAGCACAGGAATAAGGTAGGGAAGAATTCTAAGGATCATTTTGACTGCCTCCAGAAGTTAGATCAGATGGCAAATTGGATTTGGTGCTAGGTCTTTCCCTTTAGGTTTTACCCCAACAATGTTTTCATTAGTTTCGCTCACTCTCGAAATCAAGCATTTTACAGCAGGTTGGAGCAGCCTGTATCTCAGCACAGGAATAAGGTAGGGAAGAATTCTAAGGATCATTTTGACTGCCTCCAGAAGTTAGATCAGATGGCAAATTGGATTTGGTGCTAGGTCTTTCCCTTTAGGTTTTACCCCAACAATGTTTTCATTAGTTTCGCTCACTCTCGAAATCAAGCATTTTACAGCAGGTTGGAGCAGCCTGTATCTCAGCACAGGAATAAGGTAGGGAAGAATTCTAAGGATCATTTTGACTGCCTCCAGAAGTTAGATCAGATGGCAAATTGGATTTGGTGCTAGGTCTTTCCCTTTAGGTTTTACCCCAACAATGTTTTCATTAGTTTCGCTCACTCTCGAAATCAAGCATTTTACAGCAGGTTGGAGCAGCCTGTATCTCAGCACAGGAATAAGGTAGGGAAGAATTCTAAGGATCATTTTGACTGCCTCCAGAAGTTAGATCAGATGGCAAATTGGATTTGGTGCTAGGTCTTTCCCTTTAGGTTTTACCCCAACAATGTTTTCATTAGTTTCGCTCACTCTCGAAATCAAGCATTTTACAGCAGGTTGGAGCAGCCTGTATCTCAGCACAGGAATAAGGTAGGGAAGAATTCTAAGGATCATTTTGACTGCCTCCAGAAGTTAGATCAGATGGCAAATTGGATTTGGTGCTAGGTCTTTCCCTTTAGGTTTTACCCCAACAATGTTTTCATTAGTTTCGCTCACTCTCGAAATCAAGCATTTTACAGCAGGTTGGAGCAGCCTGTATCTCAGCACAGGAATAAGGTAGGGAAGAATTCTAAGGATCATTTTGACTGCCTCCAGAAGTTAGATCAGATGGCAAATTGGATTTGGTGCTAGGTCTTTCCCTTTAGGTTTTACCCCAACAATGTTTTCATTAGTTTCGCTCCCTCTCGAAATCAAGCATTTTACAGCAGGTTGGAGCAGCCTGTATCTCAGCACAGGAATAAGGTAGGGAAGAATTCTAAGGATCATTTTGACTGCCTCCAGAAGTTAGATCAGATGGCAAATTGGATTTGGTGCTAGGTCTTTCCCTTTAGGTTTTACCCCAACAATGTTTTCATTAGTTTCGCTCACTCTCGAAATCAAGCATTTTACAGCAGGTTGGAGCAGCCTGTATCTCAGCACAGGAATAAGGTAGGGAAGAATTCTAAGGATCATTTTGACTGCCTCCAGAAGTTAGATCAGATGGCAAATTGGATGTGGTGCTAGGTCTTTCCCTTTAGGTTTTACCCCAACAATGTTTTCATTAGTTTCGCTCACTCTCGAAATCAAGCATTTTACAGCAGGTTGGAGCAGCCTGTATCTCAGCACAGGAATAAGGTAGGGAAGAATTCTAAGGATCATTTTGACTGCCTCCAGAAGTTAGATCAGATGGCAAATTGGATTTGGTGCTAGGTCTTTCCCTTTAGGTTTTACCCCAACAATGTTTTCATTAGTTTCGCTCACTCTCGAAATCAAGCATTTTACAGCAGGTTGGAGCAGCCTGTATCTCAGCACAGGAATAAGGTAGGGAAGAATTCTAAGGATCATTTTGACTGCCTCCAGAAGTTAGATCAGATGGCAAATTGGATTTGGTGCTAGGTCTTTCCCTTTAGGTTTTACCCCAACAATGTTTTCATTAGTTTCGCTCACTCTCGAAATCAAGCATTTTACAGCAGGTTGGAGCAGCCTGTATCTCAGCACAGGAATAAGGTAGGGAAGAATTCTAAGGATCATTTTGACTGCCTCCAGAAGTTAGATCAGATGGCAAATTGGATTTGGTGCTAGGTCTTTCCCTTTAGGTTTTACCCCAACAATGTTTTCATTAGTTTCGCTCACTCTCGAAATCAAGCATTTTACAGCAGGTTGGAGCAGCCTGTATCTCAGCACAGGAATAAGGTAGGGAAGAATTCTAAGGATCATTTTGACTGCCTCCAGAAGTTAGATCAGATGGCAAATTGGATTTGGTGCTAGGTCTTTCCCTTTAGGTTTTACCCCAACAATGTTTTCATTAGTTTCGCTCACTCTCAAAATCAAGCATTTTACAGCAGGTTGGAGCAGCCTGTATCTCAGCACAGGAATAAGGTAGGGAAGAATTCTAAGGATCATTTTGACTGCCTCCAGAAGTTAGATCAGATGGCAAATTGGATTTGGTGCTAGGTCTTTCCCTTTAGGTTTTACCCCAACAATGTTTTCATTAGTTTCGCTCACTCTCGAAATCAAGCATTTTACAGCAGGTTGGAGCAGCCTGTATCTCAGCACAGGAATAAGGTAGGGAAGAATTCTAAGGATCATTTTGACTGCCTCCAGAAGTTAGATCAGATGGCAAATTGGATGTGGTGCTAGGTCTTTCCCTTTAGGTTTTACCCCAACAATGTTTTCATTAGTTTCGCTCACTCTCGAAATCAAGCATTTTACAGCAGGTTGGAGCAGCCTGTATCTCAGCACAGGAATAAGGTAGGGAAGAATTCTAAGGATCATTTTGACTGCCTCCAGAAGTTAGATCAGATGGCAAATTGGATTTGGTGCTAGGTCTTTCCCTTTAGGTTTTACCCCAACAATGTTTTCATTAGTTTCGCTCACTCTCGAAATCAAGCATTTTACAGCAGGTTGGAGCAGCCTGTATCTCAGCACAGGAATAAGGTAGGGAAGAATTCTAAGGATCATTTTGACTGCCTCCAGAAGTTAGATCAGATGGCAAATTGGATTTGGTGCTAGGTCTTTCCCTTTAGGTTTTACCCCAACAATGTTTTCATTAGTTTCGCTCACTCTCGAAATCAAGCATTTTACAGCAGGTTGGAGCAGCCTGTATCTCAGCACAGGAATAAGGTAGGGAAGAATTCTAAGGATCATTTTGACTGCCTCCAGAAGTTAGATCAGATGGCAAATTGGATTTGGTGCTAGGTCTTTCCCTTTAGGTTTTACCCCAACAATGTTTTCATTAGTTTCGCTCCCTCTCGAAATCAAGCATTTTACAGCAGGTTGGAGCAGCCTGTATCTCAGCACAGGAATAAGGTAGGGAAGAATTCTAAGGATCATTTTGACTGCCTCCAGAAGTTAGATCAGATGGCAAATTGGATTTGGTGCTAGGTCTTTCCCTTTAGGTTTTACCCCAACAATGTTTTCATTAGTTTCGCTCACTCTCAAAATCAAGCATTTTACAGCAGGTTGGAGCAGCCTGTATCTCAGCACAGGAATAAGGTAGGGAAGAATTCTAAGGATCATTTTGACTGCCTCCAGAAGTTAGATCAGATGGCAAATTGGATTTGGTGCTAGGTCTTTCCCTTTAGGTTTTACCCCAACAATGTTTTCATTAGTTTCGCTCACTCTCGAAATCAAGCATTTTACAGCAGGTTGGAGCAGCCTGTATCTCAGCACAGGAATAAGGTAGGGAAGAATTCTAAGGATCATTTTGACTGCCTCCAGAAGTTAGATCAGATGGCAAATTGGATTTGGTGCTAGGTCTTTCCCTTTAGGTTTTACCCCAACAATGTTTTCATTAGTTTCGCTCACTCTCGAAATCAAGCATTTTACAGCAGGTTGGAGCAGCCTGTATCTCAGCACAGGAATAAGGTAGGGAAGAATTCTAAGGATCATTTTGACTGCCTCCAGAAGTTAGATCAGATGGCAAATTGGATTTGGTGCTAGGTCTTTCCCTTTAGGTTTTACCCCAACAATGTTTTCATTAGTTTCGCTCACTCTCGAAATCAAGCATTTTACAGCAGGTTGGAGCAGCCTGTATCTCAGCACAGGAATAAGGTAGGGAAGAATTCTAAGGATCATTTTGACTGCCTCCAGAAGTTAGATCAGATGGCAAATTGGATTTGGTGCTAGGTCTTTCCCTTTAGGTTTTACCCCAACAATGTTTTCATTAGTTTCGCTCACTCTCGAAATCAAGCATTTTACAGCAGGTTGGAGCAGCCTGTATCTCAGCACAGGAATAAGGTAGGGAAGAATTCAAATACTCATTTTGACTGCCTCCAGAAGTTAGATCAGAGGGCAAATTGGATTTGGTGCTAGGTCTTTCCCTTTAGGTTTTACCCCAACAATGTTTTCATTAGTTTCGCTCACTCTCGAAATCAAGCATTTTACAGCAGGTTGGAGCAGCCTGTATCTCAGCACAGGAATAAGGTAGGGAAGAATTCTAAGGCTCATTTTGACTGCCTCCAGAAGTTAGATCAGATGGCAAATTGGATTTGGTGCTAGGTCTTTCCCTTTAGGTTTTACCCCAACAATGTTTTCATTAGTTTCGCTCACTCTCGAAATCAAGCATTTTACAGCAGGTTGGAGCAGCCTGTATCTCAGCACAGGAATAAGGTAGGGAAGAATTCTAAGGATCATTTTGACTGCCTCCAGAAGTTAGATCAGATGGCAAATTGGATTTGGTGCTAGGTCTTTCCCTTTAGGTTTTACCCCAACAATGTTTTCATTAGTTTCGCTCACTCTCGAAATCAAGCATTTTACAGCAGGTTGGAGCAGCCTGTATCTCAGCACAGGAATAAGGTAGGGAAGAATTCTAAGGATCATTTTGACTGCCTCCAGAAGTTAGATCAGATGGCAAATTGGATTTGGTGCTAGGTCTTTCCCTTTAGGTTTTACCCCAACAATGTTTTCATTAGTTTCGCTCACTCTCGAAATCAAGCATTTTACAGCAGGTTGGAGCAGCCTGTATCTCAGCACAGGAATAAGGTAGGGAAGAATTCAAATGCTCATTTTGACTGCCTCCAGAAGTTAGATCAGATGGCAAATTGGATTTGGTGCTAGGTCTTTCCCTTTAGGTTTTACCCCAACAATGTTTTCATTAGTTTCGCTCACTCTCGAAATCAAGCATTTTACAGCAGGTTGGAGCAGCCTGTATCTCAGCACAGGAATAAGGTAGGGAAGAATTCTAAGGATCATTTTGACTGCCTCCAGAAGTTAGATCAGATGGCAAATTGGATTTGGTGCTAGGTCTTTCCCTTTAGGTTTTACCCCAACAATGTTTTCATTAGTTTCGCTCACTCTCGAAATCAAGCATTTTACAGCAGGTTGGAGCAGCCTGTATCTCAGCACAGGAATAAGGTAGGGAAGAATTCAAATACTCATTTTGACTGCCTCCAGAAGTTAGATCAGAGGGCAAATTGGATTTGGTGCTAGGTCTTTCCCTTTAGGTTTTACCCCAACAATGTTTTCATTAGTTTCGCTCACTCTCGAAATCAAGCATTTTACAGCAGGTTGGAGCAGCCTGTATCTCAGCACAGGAATAAGGTAGGGAAGAATTCTAAGGATCATTTTGACTGCCTCCAGAAGTTAGATCAGATGGCAAATTGGATTTGGTGCTAGGTCTTTCCCTTTAGGTTTTACCACAACAATGTTTTCATTAGTTTCGCTCACTCTCGAAATCAAGCATTTTACAGCAGGTTGGAGCAGCCTGTATCTCAGCACAGGAATAAGGTAGGGAAGAATTCAAATACTCATTTTGACTGCCTCCAGAAGTTAGATCAGAGGGCAAATTGGATTTGGTGCTAGGTCTTTCCCTTTAGGTTTTACCCCAACAATGTTTTCATTAGTTTTCGCTCACTCTCGAAATCAAGCATTTTACAGCAGGTTGGAGCAGCCTGTATCTCAGCACAGGAATAAGGTAGGGAAGAATTCTAAGGCTCATTTTGACTGCCTCCAGAAGTTAGATCAGATGGCAAATTGGATTTGGTGCTAGGTCTTTCCCTTTAGGTTTTACCCCAACAATGTTTTCATTAGTTTCGCTCACTCTCGAAATCAAGCATTTTACAGCAGGTTGGAGCAGCCTGTATCTCAGCACAGGAATAAGGTAGGGAAGAATTCTAAGGATCATTTTGACTGCCTCCAGAAGTTAGATCAGATGGCAAATTGGATTTGGTGCTAGGTCTTTCCCTTTAGGTTTTACCCCAACAATGTTTTCATTAGTTTCGCTCACTCTCGAAATCAAGCATTTTACAGCAGGTTGGAGCAGCCTGTATCTCAGCACAGGAATAAGGTAGGGAAGAATTCTAAGGCTCATTTTGACTGCCTCCAGAAGTTAGATCAGATGGCAAATTGGATTTGGTGCTAGGTCTTTCCCTTTAGGTTTTACCCCAACAATGTTTTCATTAGTTTCGCTCACTCTCGAAATCAAGCATTTTACAGCAGGTTGGAGCAGCCTGTATCTCAGCACAGGAATAAGGTAGGGAAGAATTCTAAGGATCATTTTGACTGCCTCCAGAAGTTAGATCAGATGGCAAATTGGATTTGGTGCTAGGTCTTTCCCTTTAGGTTTTACCCCAACAATGTTTTCATTAGTTTTCGCTCACTCTCGAAATCAAGCATTTTACAGCAGGTTGGAGCAGCCTGTATCTCAGCACAGGAATAAGGTAGGGAAGAATTCAAATGCTCATTTTGACTGCCTCCAGAAGTTAGATCAGATGGCAAATTGGATTTGGTGCTAGGTCTTTCCCTTTAGGTTTTACCCCAACAATGTTTTCATTAGTTTCGCTCACTCTCGAAATCAAGCATTTTACAGCATGTTGGAGCAGCCTGTATCTCAGCACAGGAATAAGGTAGGGAAGAATTCAAATGCTCATTTTGACTGCCTCCAGAAGTTAGATCAGATGGCAAATTGGATTTGGTGCTAGGTCTTTCCCTTTAGGTTTTACCCCAACAATGTTTTCATTAGTTTCGCTCACTCTCGAAATCAAGCATTTTACAGCAGGTTGGAGCAGCCTGTATCTCAGCACAGGAATAAGGTAGGGAAGAATTCTAAGGATCATTTTGACTGCCTCCAGAAGTCAGATCAGATGGCAAATTGGATTTGGTGCTAGGTCTTTCCCTTTAGGTTTTACCCCAACAATGTTTTCATTAGTTTCGCTCACTCTCGAAATCAAGCATTTTACAGCAGGTTGGAGCAGCCTGTATCTCAGCACAGGAATAAGGTAGGGAAGAATTCTAAGGATCATTTTGACTGCCTCCAGAAGTTAGATCAGATGGCAAATTGGATTTGGTGCTAGGTCTTTCCCTTTAGGTTTTACCCCAACAATGTTTTCATTAGTTTCGCTCACTCTCGAAATCAAGCATTTTACAGCAGGTTGGAGCAGCCTGTATCTCAGCACAGGAATAAGGTAGGGAAGAATTCTAAGGATCATTTTGACTGCCTCCAGAAGTTAGATCAGATGGCAAATTGGATTTGGTGCTAGGTCTTTCCCTTTAGGTTTTACCCCAACAATGTTTTCATTAGTTTCGCTCACTCTCGAAATCAAGCATTTTACAGCAGGTTGGAGCAGCCTGTATCTCAGCACAGGAATAAGGTAGGGAAGAATTCTAAGGCTCATTTTGACTGCCTCCAGAAGTTAGATCAGATGGCAAATTGGATTTGGTGCTAGGTCTTTCCCTTTAGGTTTTACCCCAACAATGTTTTCATTAGTTTCGCTCACTCTCGAAATCAAGCATTTTACAGCAGGTTGGAGCAGCCTGTATCTCAGCACAGGAATAAGGTAGGGAAGAATTCTAAGGATCATTTTGACTGCCTCCAGAAGTTAGATCAGATGGCAAATTGGATTTGGTGCTAGGTCTTTCCCTTTAGGTTTTACCCCAACAATGTTTTCATTAGTTTCGCTCACTCTCGAAATCAAGCATTTTACAGCAGGTTGGAGCAGCCTGTATCTCAGCACAGGAATAAGGTAGGGAAGAATTCTAAGGATCATTTTGACTGCCTCCAGAAGTTAGATCAGATGGCAAATTGGATTTGGTGCTAGGTCTTTCCCTTTAGGTTTTACCCCAACAATGTTTTCATTAGTTTCGCTCACTCTCGAAATCAAGCATTTTACAGCAGGTTGGAGCAGCCTGTATCTCAGCACAGGAATAAGGTAGGGAAGAATTCTAAGGATCATTTTGACTGCCTCCAGAAGTTAGATCAGATGGCAAATTGGATTTGGTGCTAGGTCTTTCCCTTTAGGTTTTACCCCAACAATGTTTTCATTAGTTTCGCTCACTCTCGAAATCAAGCATTTTACAGCAGGTTGGAGCAGCCTGTATCTCAGCACAGGAATAAGGTAGGGAAGAATTCTAAGGCTCATTTTGACTGCCTCCAGAAGTTAGATCAGATGGCAAATTGGATTTGGTGCTAGGTCTTTCCCTTTAGGTTTTACCCCAACAATGTTTTCATTAGTTTCGCTCACTCTCGAAATCAAGCATTTTACAGCAGGTTGGAGCAGCCTGTATCTCAGCACAGGAATAAGGTAGGGAAGAATTCTAAGGCTCATTTTGACTGCCTCCAGAAGTTAGATCAGATGGCAAATTGGATTTGGTGCTAGGTCTTTCCCTTTAGGTTTTACCCCAACAATGTTTTCATTAGTTTCGCTCACTCTCGAAATCAAGCATTTTACAGCAGGTTGGAGCAGCCTGTATCTCAGCACAGGAATAAGGTAGGGAAGAATTCTAAGGATCATTTTGACTGCCTCCAGAAGTTAGATCAGATGGCAAATTGGATTTGGTGCTAGGTCTTTCCCTTTAGGTTTTACCCCAACAATGTTTTCATTAGTTTCGCTCACTCTCGAAATCAAGCATTTTACAGCAGGTTGGAGCAGCCTGTATCTCAGCACAGGAATAAGGTAGGGAAGAATTCTAAGGATCATTTTGACTGCCTCCAGAAGTTAGATCAGATGGCAAATTGGATTTGGTGCTAGGTCTTTCCCTTTAGGTTTTACCCCAACAATGTTTTCATTAGTTTCGCTCACTCTCGAAATCAAGCATTTTACAGCAGGTTGGAGCAGCCTGTATCTCAGCACAGGAATAAGGTAGGGAAGAATTCTAAGGCTCATTTTGACTGCCTCCAGAAGTTAGATCAGATGGCAAATTGGATTTGGTGCTAGGTCTTTCCCTTTAGGTTTTACCCCAACAATGTTTTCATTAGTTTCGCTCACTCTCGAAATCAAGCATTTTACAGCAGGTTGGAGCAGCCTGTATCTCAGCACAGGAATAAGGTAGGGAAGAATTCTAAGGATCATTTTGACTGCCTCCAGAAGTTAGATCAGATGGCAAATTGGATTTGGTGCTAGGTCTTTCCCTTTAGGTTTTACCCCAACAATGTTTTCATTAGTTTCGCTCACTCTCGAAATCAAGCATTTTACAGCAGGTTGGAGCAGCCTGTATCTCAGCACAGGAATAAGGTAGGGAAGAATTCAAATGCTCATTTTGACTGCCTCCAGAAGTTAGATCAGATGGCAAATTGGATTTGGTGCTAGGTCTTTCCCTTTAGGTTTTACCCCAACAATGTTTTCATTAGTTTCGCTCACTCTCGAAATCAAGCATTTTACAGCATGTTGGAGCAGCCTGTATCTCAGCACAGGAATAAGGTAGGGAAGAATTCAAATGCTCATTTTGACTGCCTCCAGAAGTTAGATCAGATGGCAAATTGGATTTGGTGCTAGGTCTTTCCCTTTAGGTTTTACCCCAACAATGTTTTCATTAGTTTCGCTCACTCTCGAAATCAAGCATTTTACAGCAGGTTGGAGCAGCCTGTATCTCAGCACAGGAATAAGGTAGGGAAGAATTCTAAGGATCATTTTGACTGCCTCCAGAAGTCAGATCAGATGGCAAATTGGATTTGGTGCTAGGTCTTTCCCTTTAGGTTTTACCCCAACAATGTTTTCATTAGTTTCGCTCACTCTCGAAATCAAGCATTTTACAGCAGGTTGGAGCAGCCTGTATCTCAGCACAGGAATAAGGTAGGGAAGAATTCTAAGGATCATTTTGACTGCCTCCAGAAGTTAGATCAGATGGCAAATTGGATTTGGTGCTAGGTCTTTCCCTTTAGGTTTTACCCCAACAATGTTTTCATTAGTTTCGCTCACTCTCGAAATCAAGCATTTTACAGCAGGTTGGAGCAGCCTGTATCTCAGCACAGGAATAAGGTAGGGAAGAATTCTAAGGATCATTTTGACTGCCTCCAGAAGTTAGATCAGATGGCAAATTGGATTTGGTGCTAGGTCTTTCCCTTTAGGTTTTACCCCAACAATGTTTTCATTAGTTTCGCTCACTCTCGAAATCAAGCATTTTACAGCAGGTTGGAGCAGCCTGTATCTCAGCACAGGAATAAGGTAGGGAAGAATTCTAAGGCTCATTTTGACTGCCTCCAGAAGTTAGATCAGATGGCAAATTGGATTTGGTGCTAGGTCTTTCCCTTTAGGTTTTACCCCAACAATGTTTTCATTAGTTTCGCTCACTCTCGAAATCAAGCATTTTACAGCAGGTTGGAGCAGCCTGTATCTCAGCACAGGAATAAGGTAGGGAAGAATTCTAAGGATCATTTTGACTGCCTCCAGAAGTTAGATCAGATGGCAAATTGGATTTGGTGCTAGGTCTTTCCCTTTAGGTTTTACCCCAACAATGTTTTCATTAGTTTCGCTCACTCTCGAAATCAAGCATTTTACAGCAGGTTGGAGCAGCCTGTATCTCAGCACAGGAATAAGGTAGGGAAGAATTCTAAGGATCATTTTGACTGCCTCCAGAAGTTAGATCAGATGGCAAATTGGATTTGGTGCTAGGTCTTTCCCTTTAGGTTTTACCCCAACAATGTTTTCATTAGTTTCGCTCACTCTCGAAATCAAGCATTTTACAGCAGGTTGGAGCAGCCTGTATCTCAGCACAGGAATAAGGTAGGGAAGAATTCTAAGGATCATTTTGACTGCCTCCAGAAGTTAGATCAGATGGCAAATTGGATTTGGTGCTAGGTCTTTCCCTTTAGGTTTTACCCCAACAATGTTTTCATTAGTTTCGCTCACTCTCGAAATCAAGCATTTTACAGCAGGTTGGAGCAGCCTGTATCTCAGCACAGGAATAAGGTAGGGAAGAATTCTAAGGCTCATTTTGACTGCCTCCAGAAGTTAGATCAGATGGCAAATTGGATTTGGTGCTAGGTCTTTCCCTTTAGGTTTTACCCCAACAATGTTTTCATTAGTTTCGCTCACTCTCGAAATCAAGCATTTTACAGCAGGTTGGAGCAGCCTGTATCTCAGCACAGGAATAAGGTAGGGAAGAATTCTAAGGCTCATTTTGACTGCCTCCAGAAGTTAGATCAGATGGCAAATTGGATTTGGTGCTAGGTCTTTCCCTTTAGGTTTTACCCCAACAATGTTTTCATTAGTTTCGCTCACTCTCGAAATCAAGCATTTTACAGCAGGTTGGAGCAGCCTGTATCTCAGCACAGGAATAAGGTAGGGAAGAATTCTAAGGATCATTTTGACTGCCTCCAGAAGTTAGATCAGATGGCAAATTGGATTTGGTGCTAGGTCTTTCCCTTTAGGTTTTACCCCAACAATGTTTTCATTAGTTTCGCTCACTCTCGAAATCAAGCATTTTACAGCAGGTTGGAGCAGCCTGTATCTCAGCACAGGAATAAGGTAGGGAAGAATTCTAAGGATCATTTTGACTGCCTCCAGAAGTTAGATCAGATGGCAAATTGGATTTGGTGCTAGGTCTTTCCCTTTAGGTTTTACCCCAACAATGTTTTCATTAGTTTCGCTCACTCTCGAAATCAAGCATTTTACAGCAGGTTGGAGCAGCCTGTATCTCAGCACAGGAATAAGGTAGGGAAGAATTCTAAGGCTCATTTTGACTGCCTCCAGAAGTTAGATCAGATGGCAAATTGGATTTGGTGCTAGGTCTTTCCCTTTAGGTTTTACCCCAACAATGTTTTCATTAGTTTCGCTCACTCTCGAAATCAAGCATTTTACAGCAGGTTGGAGCAGCCTGTATCTCAGCACAGGAATAAGGTAGGGAAGAATTCTAAGGATCATTTTGACTGCCTCCAGAAGTTAGATCAGATGGCAAATTGGATTTGGTGCTAGGTCTTTCCCTTTAGGTTTTACCCCAACAATGTTTTCATTAGTTTCGCTCACTCTCGAAATCAAGCATTTTACAGCAGGTTGGAGCAGCCTGTATCTCAGCACAGGAATAAGGTAGGGAAGAATTCTAAGGATCATTTTGACTGCCTCCAGAAGTTAGATCAGATGGCAAATTGGATTTGGTGCTAGGTCTTTCCCTTTAGGTTTTACCCCAACAATGTTTTCATTAGTTTCGCTCACTCTCGAAATCAAGCATTTTACAGCAGGTTGGAGCAGCCTGTATCTCAGCACAGGAATAAGGTAGGGAAGAATTCTAAGGATCATTTTGACTGCCTCCAGAAGTTAGATCAGATGGCAAATTGGATTTGGTGCTAGGTCTTTCCCTTTAGGTTTTACCCCAACAATGTTTTCATTAGTTTCGCTCACTCTCGAAATCAAGCATTTTACAGCAGGTTGGAGCAGCCTGTATCTCAGCACAGGAATAAGGTAGGGAAGAATTCTAAGGCTCATTTTGACTGCCTCCAGAAGTTAGATCAGATGGCAAATTGGATTTGGTGCTAGGTCTTTCCCTTTAGGTTTTACCACAACAATGTTTTCATTAGTTTCGCTCACTCTCGAAATCAAGCATTTTACAGCAGGTTGGAGCAGCCTGTATCTCAGCACAGGAATAAGGTAGGGAAGAATTCAAATACTCATTTTGACTGCCTCCAGAAGTTAGATCAGAGGGCAAATTGGATTTGGTGCTAGGTCTTTCCCTTTAGGTTTTACCCCAACAATGTTTTCATTAGTTTCGCTCACTCTCGAAATCAAGCATTTTACAGCAGGTTGGAGCAGCCTGTATCTCAGCACAGGAATAAGGTAGGGAAGAATTCTAAGGATCATTTTGACTGCCTCCAGAAGTTAGATCAGATGGCAAATTGGATTTGGTGCTAGGTCTTTCCCTTTAGGTTTTACCCCAACAATGTTTTCATTAGTTTCGCTCACTCTCGAAATCAAGCATTTTACAGCAGGTTGGAGCAGCCTGTATCTCAGCACAGGAATAAGGTAGGGAAGAATTCTAAGGATCATTCTGACTGCCTCCAGAAGTTAGATCAGATGGCAAATTGGATTTGGTGCTAGGTCTTTCCCTTTAGGTTTTACCCCAACAATGTTTTCATTAGTTTCGCTCACTCTCGAAATCAAGCATTTTACAGCAGGTTGGAGCAGCCTGTATCTCAGCACAGGAATAAGGTAGGGAAGAATTCTAAGGATCATTTTGACTGCCTCCAGAAGTTAGATCAGATGGCAAATTGGATTTGGTGCTAGGTCTTTCCCTTTAGGTTTTACCACAACAATGTTTTCATTAGTTTCGCTCACTCTCGAAATCAAGCATTTTACAGCAGGTTGGAGCAGCCTGTATCTCAGCACAGGAATAAGGTAGGGAAGAATTCAAATACTCATTTTGACTGCCTCCAGAAGTTAGATCAGAGGGCAAATTGGATTTGGTGCTAGGTCTTTCCCTTTAGGTTTTACCCCAACAATGTTTTCATTAGTTTCGCTCACTCTCGAAATCAAGCATTTTACAGCAGGTTGGAGCAGCCTGTATCTCAGCACAGGAATAAGGTAGGGAAGAATTCTAAGGCTCATTTTGACTGCCTCCAGAAGTCAGATCATATGGCAAATTGGATTTGGTGCTAGGTCTTTCCCTTTAGGTTTTACCCCAACAATGTTTTCATTAGTTTCGCTCACTCTCGAAATCAAGCATTTTACAGCAGGTTGGAGCAGCCTGTATCTCAGCACAGGAATAAGGTAGGGAAGAATTCTAAGGCTCATTTTGACTGCCTCCAGAAGTTAGATCAGATGGCAAATTGGATTTGGTGCTAGGTCTTTCCCTTTAGGTTTTACCCCAACAATGTTTTCATTAGTTTCGCTCACTCTCGAAATCAAGCATTTTACAGCAGGTTGGAGCAGCCTGTATCTCAGCACAGGAATAAGGTAGGGAAGAATTCTAAGGCTCATTTTGACTGCCTCCAGAAGTTAGATCAGATGGCAAATTGGATTTGGTGCTAGGTCTTTCCCTTTAGGTTTTACCCCAACAATGTTTTCATTAGTTTCGCTCACTCTCGAAATCAAGCATTTTACAGCAGGTTGGAGCAGCCTGTATCTCAGCACAGGAATAAGGTAGGGAAGAATTCTAAGGCTCATTTTGACTGCCTCCAGAAGTTAGATCAGATGGCAAATTGGATTTGGTGCTAGGTCTTTCCCTTTAGGTTTTACCCCAACAATGTTTTCATTAGTTTCGCTCACTCTCGAAATCAAGCATTTTACAGCAGGTTGGAGCAGCCTGTATCTCAGCACAGGAATAAGGTAGGGAAGAATTCTAAGGATCATTTTGACTGCCTCCAGAAGTTAGATCAGATGGCAAATTGGATTTGGTGCTAGGTCTTTCCCTTTAGGTTTTACCCCAACAATGTTTTCATTAGTTTCGCTCACTCTCGAAATCAAGCATTTTACAGCAGGTTGGAGCAGCCTGTATCTCAGCACAGGAATAAGGTAGGGAAGAATTCTAAGGCTCATTTTGACTGCCTCCAGAAGTTAGATCAGATGGCAAATTGGATTTGGTGCTAGGTCTTTCCCTTTAGGTTTTACCCCAACAATGTTTTCATTAGTTTCGCTCACTCTCGAAATCAAGCATTTTACAGCAGGTTGGAGCAGCCTGTATCTCAGCACAGGAATAAGGTAGGGAAGAATTCTAAGGATCATTTTGACTGCCTCCAGAAGTTAGATCAGATGGCAAATTGGATTTGGTGCTAGGTCTTTCCCTTTAGGTTTTACCCCAACAATGTTTTCATTAGTTTCGCTCACTCTCGAAATCAAGCATTTTACAGCAGGTTGGAGCAGCCTGTATCTCAGCACAGGAATAAGGTAGGGAAGAATTCTAAGGATCATTTTGACTGCCTCCAGAAGTTAGATCAGATGGCAAATTGGATTTGGTGCTAGGTCTTTCCCTTTAGGTTTTACCCCAACAATGTTTTCATTAGTTTCGCTCACTCTCGAAATCAAGCATTTTACAGCAGGTTGGAGCAGCCTGTATCTCAGCACAGGAATAAGGTAGGGAAGAATTCTAAGGATCATTTTGACTGCCTCCAGAAGTTAGATCAGATGGCAAATTGGATTTGGTGCTAGGTCTTTCCCTTTAGGTTTTACCCCAACAATGTTTTCATTAGTTTCGCTCACTCTCGAAATCAAGCATTTTACAGCAGGTTGGAGCAGCCTGTATCTCAGCACAGGAATAAGGTAGGGAAGAATTCTAAGGCTCATTTTGACTGCTTCCGGATGTTAGATCAGATGGCAAATTGGATTTGGTGCTAGGTCTTTCCCTTTAGGTTTTACCCCAACAATGTTTTCATTAGTTTCGCTCACTCTCGAAATCAAGCATTTTACAGCAGGTTGGAGCAGCCTGTATCTCAGCACAGGAATAAGGTAGGGAAGAATTCTAAGGCTCATTTTGACTGCCTCCAGAAGTTAGATCAGATGGCAAATTGGATTTGGTGCTAGGTCTTTCCCTTTAGGTTTTACCCCAACAATGTTTTCATTAGTTTCGCTCACTCTCGAAATCAAGCATTTTACAGCAGGTTGGAGCAGCCTGTATCTCAGCACAGGAATAAGGTAGGGAAGAATTCTAAGGCTCATTTTGACTGCCTCCAGAAGTTAGATCAGATGGCAAATTGGATTTGGTGCTAGGTCTTTCCCTTTAGGTTTTACCCCAAGAATGTTTTCATTAGTTTCGCTCACTCTCGAAATCAAGCATTTTACAGCAGGTTGGAGCAGCCTGTATCTCAGCACAGGAATAAGGTAGGGAAGAATTCTAAGGCTCATTTTGACTGCCTCCAGAAGTTAGATCAGATGGCAAATTGGATTTGGTGCTAGGTCTTTCCCTTTAGGTTTTACCCCAACAATGTTTTCATTAGTTTCGCTCACTCTCGAAATCAAGCATTTTACAGCAGGTTGGAGCAGCCTGTATCTCAGCACAGGAATAAGGTAGGGAAGAATTCTAAGGATCATTTTGACTGCCTCCAGAAGTTAGATCAGATGGCAAATTGGATTTGGTGCTAGGTCTTTCCCTTTAGGTTTTACCCCAACAATGTTTTCATTAGTTTCGCTCACTCTCGAAATCAAGCATTTTACAGCAGGTTGGAGCAGCCTGTATCTCAGCACAGGAATAAGGTAGGGAAGAATTCTAAGGCTCATTTTGACTGCCTCCAGAAGTTAGATCAGATGGCAAATTGGATTTGGTGCTAGGTCTTTCCCTTTAGGTTTTACCCCAACAATGTTTTCATTAGTTTCGCTCACTCTCGAAATCAAGCATTTTACAGCAGGTTGGAGCAGCCTGTATCTCAGCACAGGAATAAGGTAGGGAAGAATTCTAAGGATCATTTTGACTGCCTCCAGAAGTTAGATCAGATGGCAAATTGGATTTGGTGCTAGGTCTTTCCCTTTAGGTTTTACCCCAACAATGTTTTCATTAGTTTCGCTCACTCTCGAAATCAAGCATTTTACAGCAGGTTGGAGCAGCCTGTATCTCAGCACAGGAATAAGGTAGGGAAGAATTCTAAGGCTCATTTTGACTGCCTCCAGAAGTTAGATCAGATGGCAAATTGGATTTGGTGCTAGGTCTTTCCCTTTAGGTTTTACCCCAACAATGTTTTCATTAGTTTCGCTCACTCTCGAAATCAAGCATTTTACAGCAGGTTGGAGCAGCCTGTATCTCAGCACAGGAATAAGGTAGGGAAGAATTCTAAGGATCATTTTGACTGCCTCCAGAAGTTAGATCAGATGGCAAATTGGATTTGGTGCTAGGTCTTTCCCTTTAGGTTTTACCCCAACAATGTTTTCATTAGTTTCGCTCACTCTCGAAATCAAGCATTTTACAGCAGGTTGGAGCAGCCTGTATCTCAGCACAGGAATAAGGTAGGGAAGAATTCTAAGGCTCATTTTGACTGCCTCCAGAAGTTAGATCAGATGGCAAATTGGATTTGGTGCTAGGTCTTTCCCTTTAGGTTTTACCCCAACAATGTTTTCATTAGTTTCGCTCACTCTCGAAATCAAGCATTTTACAGCAGGTTGGAGCAGCCTGTATCTCAGCACAGGAATAAGGTAGGGAAGAATTCTAAGGATCATTTTGACTGCCTCCAGAAGTTAGATCAGATGGCAAATTGGATTTGGTGCTAGGTCTTTCCCTTTAGGTTTTACCCCAACAATGTTTTCATTAGTTTCGCTCACTCTCGAAATCAAGCATTTTACAGCAGGTTGGAGCAGCCTGTATCTCAGCACAGGAATAAGGTAGGGAAGAATTCTAAGGATCATTTTGACTGCCTCCAGAAGTTAGATCAGATGGCAAATTGGATTTGGTGCTAGGTCTTTCCCTTTAGGTTTTACCCCAACAATGTTTTCATTAGTTTCGCTCACTCTCGAAATCAAGCATTTTACAGCAGGTTGGAGCAGCCTGTATCTCAGCACAGGAATAAGGTAGGGAAGAATTCTAAGGATCATTTTGACTGCCTCCAGAAGTTAGATCAGATGGCAAATTGGATTTGGTGCTAGGTCTTTCCCTTTAGGTTTTACCCCAACAATGTTTTCATTAGTTTCGCTCACTCTCGAAATCAAGCATTTTACAGCAGGTTGGAGCAGCCTGTATCTCAGCACAGGAATAAGGTAGGGAAGAATTCTAAGGATCATTTTGACTGCCTCCAGAAGTTAGATCAGATGGCAAATTGGATTTGGTGCTAGGTCTTTCCCTTTAGGTTTTACCCCAACAATGTTTTCATTAGTTTCGCTCACTCTCGAAATCAAGCATTTTACAGCAGGTTGGAGCAGCCTGTATCTCAGCACAGGAATAAGGTAGGGAAGAATTCTAAGGATCATTTTGACTGCTTCCGGAAGTTAGATCAGATGGCAAATTGGATTTGGTGCTAGGTCTTTCCCTTTAGGTTTTACCCCAACAATGTTTTCATTAGTTTCGCTCACTCTCGAAATCAAGCATTTTACAGCAGGTTGGAGCAGCCTGTATCTCAGCACAGGAATAAGGTAGGGAAGAATTCTAAGGCTCATTTTGACTGCCTCCAGAAGTTAGATCAGATGGCAAATTGGATTTGGTGCTAGGTCTTTCCCTTTAGGTTTTACCCCAACAATGTTTTCATTAGTTTCGCTCACTCTCGAAATCAAGCATTTTACAGCAGGTTGGAGCAGCCTGTATCTCAGCACAGGAATAAGGTAGGGAAGAATTCTAAAGCTCATTTTGACTGCCTCCAGAAGTTAGATCAGATGGCAAATTGGATTTGGTGCTAGGTCTTTCCCTTTAGGTTTTACCCCAACAATGTTTTCATTAGTTTCGCTCACTCTCGAAATCAAGCATTTTACAGCAGGTTGGAGCAGCCTGTATCTCAGCACAGGAATAAGGTAGGGAAGAATTCTAAGGCTCATTTTGACTGCCTCCGGAAGTTAGATCAGATGGCAAATTGGATTTGGTGCTAGGTCTTTCCCTTTAGGTTTTACCCCAACAATGTTTTCATTAGTTTCGCTCACTCTCGAAATCAAGCATTTTACAGCAGGTTGGAGCAGCCTGTATCTCAGCACAGGAATAAGGTAGGGAAGAATTCTAAGGCTCATTTTGACTGCCTCCAGAAGTTAGATCAGATGGCAAATTGGATTTGGTGCTAGGTCTTTCCCTTTAGGTTTTACCCCAACAATGTTTTCATTAGTTTCGCTCACTCTCGAAATCAAGCATTTTACAGCAGGTTGGAGCAGCCTGTATCTCAGCACAGGAATAAGGTAGGGAAGAATTCTAAGGATCATTTTGACTGCCTCCAGAAGTTAGATCAGATGGCAAATTGGATTTGGTGCTAGGTCTTTCCCTTTAGGTTTTACCCCAACAATGTTTTCATTAGTTTCGCTCACTCTCGAAATCAAGCATTTTACAGCAGGTTGGAGCAGCCTGTATCTCAGCACAGGAATAAGGTAGGGAAGAATTCTAAGGATCATTTTGACTGCCTCCAGAAGTTAGATCAGATGGCAAATTGGATTTGGTGCTAGGTCTTTCCCTTTAGGTTTTACCCCAACAATGTTTTCATTAGTTTCGCTCACTCTCGAAATCAAGCATTTTACAGCAGGTTGGAGCAGCCTGTATCTCAGCACAGGAATAAGGTAGGGAAGAATTCTAAGGCTCATTTTGACTGCCTCCAGAAGTTAGATCAGATGGCAAATTGGATTTGGTGCTAGGTCTTTCCCTTTAGGTTTTACCCCAACAATGTTTTCATTAGTTTCGCTCACTCTCGAAATCAAGCATTTTACAGCAGGTTGGAGCAGCCTGTATCTCAGCACAGGAATAAGGTAGGGAAGAATTCTAAGGATCATTTTGACTGCCTCCAGAAGTTAGATCAGATGGCAAATTGGATTTGGTGCTAGGTCTTTCCCTTTAGGTTTTACCCCAACAATGTTTTCATTAGTTTCGCTCACTCTCGAAATCAAGCATTTTACAGCAGGTTGGAGCAGCCTGTATCTCAGCACAGGAATAAGGTAGGGAAGAATTCAAAGGCTCATTTTGACTGCCTCCAGAAGTTAGATCAGATGGCAAATTGGATTTGGTGCTAGGTCTTTCCCTTTAGGTTTTACCCCAACAATGTTTTCATTAGTTTCGCTCACTCTCGAAATCAAGCATTTTACAGCAGGTTGGAGCAGCCTGTATCTCAGCACAGGAATAAGGTAGGGAAGAATTCTAAGGCTCATTTTGACTGCCTCCAGAAGTTAGATCAGATGGCAAATTGGATTTGGTGCTAGGTCTTTCCCTTTAGGTTTTACCCCAACAATGTTTTCATTAGTTTCGCTCACTCTCGAAATCAAGCATTTTACAGCAGGTTGGAGCAGCCTGTATCTCAGCACAGGAATAAGGTAGGGAAGAATTCTAAGGCTCATTTTGACTGCCTCCAGAAGTTAGATCAGATGGCAAATTGGATTTGGTGCTAGGTCTTTCCCTTTAGGTTTTACCCCAACAATGTTTTCATTAGTTTCGCTCACTCTCGAAATCAAGCATTTTACAGCAGGTTGGAGCAGCCTGTATCTCAGCACAGGAATAAGGTAGGGAAGAATTCTAAGGATCATTTTGACTGCCTCCAGAAGTTAGATCAGATGGCAAATTGGATTTGGTGCTAGGTCTTTCCCTTTAGGTTTTACCCCAACAATGTTTTCATTAGTTTCGCTCACTCTCGAAATCAAGCATTTTACAGCAGGTTGGAGCAGCCTGTATCTCAGCACAGGAATAAGGTAGGGAAGAATTCTAAGGATCATTTTGACTGCCTCCAGAAGTTAGATCAGATGGCAAATTGGATTTGGTGCTAGGTCTTTCCCTTTAGGTTTTACCCCAAGAATGTTTTCATTAGTTTCGCTCACTCTCGAAATCAAGCATTTTACAGCAGGTTGGAGCAGCCTGTATCTCAGCACAGGAATAAGGTAGGGAAGAATTCTAAGGATCATTTTGACTGCCTCCAGAAGTTAGATCAGATGGCAAATTGGATTTGGTGCTAGGTCTTTCCCTTTAGGTTTTACCCCAACAATGTTTTCATTAGTTTCGCTCACTCTCGAAATCAAGCATTTTACAGCAGGTTGGAGCAGCCTGTATCTCAGCACAGGAATAAGGTAGGGAAGAATTCTAAGGATCATTTTGACTGCCTCCAGAAGTTAGATCAGATGGCAAATTGGATTTGGTGCTAGGTCTTTCCCTTTAGGTTTTACCCCAACAATGTTTTCATTAGTTTCGCTCACTCTCGAAATCAAGCATTTTACAGCAGGTTGGAGCAGCCTGTATCTCAGCACAGGAATAAGGTAGGGAAGAATTCAAATACTCATTTTGACTGCCTCCAGAAGTTAGATCAGAGGGCAAATTGGATTTGGTGCTAGGTCTTTCCCTTTAGGTTTTACCCCAACAATGTTTTCATTAGTTTCGCTCACTCTCGAAATCAAGCATTTTACAGCAGGTTGGAGCAGCCTGTATCTCAGCACAGGAATAAGGTAGGGAAGAATTCTAAGGATCATTTTGACTGCCTCCAGAAGTTAGATCAGATGGCAAATTGGATTTGGTGCTAGGTCTTTCCCTTTAGGTTTTACCCCAACAATGTTTTCATTAGTTTCGCTCACTCTCGAAATCAAGCATTTTACAGCAGGTTGGAGCAGCCTGTATCTCAGCACAGGAATAAGGTAGGGAAGAATTCTAAGGATCATTTTGACTGCCTCCAGAAGTTAGATCAGATGGCAAATTGGATTTGGTGCTAGGTCTTTCCCTTTAGGTTTTACCCCAACAATGTTTTCATTAGTTTCGCTCACTCTCGAAATCAAGCATTTTACAGCAGGTTGGAGCAGCCTGTATCTCAGCACAGGAATAAGGTAGGGAAGAATTCTAAGGATCATTTTGACTGCCTCCAGAAGTTAGATCAGATGGCAAATTGGATTTGGTGCTAGGTCTTTCCCTTTAGGTTTTACCACAACAATGTTTTCATTAGTTTCGCTCACTCTCGAAATCAAGCATTTTACAGCAGGTTGGAGCAGCCTGTATCTCAGCACAGGAATAAGGTAGGGAAGAATTCAAATACTCATTTTGACTGCCTCCAGAAGTTAGATCAGAGGGCAAATTGGATTTGGTGCTAGGTCTTTCCCTTTAGGTTTTACCCCAACAATGTTTTCATTAGTTTCGCTCACTCTCGAAATCAAGCATTTTACAGCAGGTTGGAGCAGCCTGTATCTCAGCACAGGAATAAGGTAGGGAAGAATTCTAAGGCTCATTTTGACTGCCTCCAGAAGTTAGATCAGATGGCAAATTGGATTTGGTGCTAGGTCTTTCCCTTTAGGTTTTACCCCAACAATGTTTTCATTAGTTTCGCTCACTCTCGAAATCAAGCATTTTACAGCAGGTTGGAGCAGCCTGTATCTCAGCACAGGAATAAGGTAGGGAAGAATTCTAAGGATCATTTTGACTGCCTCCAGAAGTTAGATCAGATGGCAAATTGGATTTGGTGCTAGGTCTTTCCCTTTAGGTTTTACCCCAACAATGTTTTCATTAGTTTCGCTCACTCTCGAAATCAAGCATTTTACAGCAGGTTGGAGCAGCCTGTATCTCAGCACAGGAATAAGGTAGGGAAGAATTCTAAGGCTCATTTGGACTGCCTCCAGAAGTTAGATCAGATGGCAAATTGGATTTGGTGCTAGGTCTTTCCCTTTAGGTTTTACCCCAACAATGTTTTCATTAGTTTCGCTCACTCTCGAAATCAAGCATTTTACAGCAGGTTGGAGCAGCCTGTATCTCAGCACAGGAATAAGGTAGGGAAGAATTCTAAGGATCATTTTGACTGCCTCCAGAAGTCAGATCAGATGGCAAATTGGATTTGGTGCTAGGTCTTTCCCTTTAGGTTTTACCCCAACAATGTTTTCATTAGTTTCGCTCACTCTCGAAATCAAGCATTTTACAGCAGGTTGGAGCAGCCTGTATCTCAGCACAGGAATAAGGTAGGGAAGAATTCTAAGGATCATTTTGACTGCCTCCAGAAGTTAGATCAGATGGCAAATTGGATTTGGTGCTAGGTCTTTCCCTTTAGGTTTTACCCCAACAATGTTTTCATTAGTTTCGCTCACTCTCGAAATCAAGCATTTTACAGCAGGTTGGAGCAGCCTGTATCTCAGCACAGGAATAAGGTAGGGAAGAATTCTAAGGATCATTTTGACTGCCTCCAGAAGTTAGATCAGATGGCAAATTGGATTTGGTGCTAGGTCTTTCCCTTTAGGTTTTACCCCAACAATGTTTTCATTAGTTTCGCTCACTCTCGAAATCAAGCATTTTACAGCAGGTTGGAGCAGCCTGTATCTCAGCACAGGAATAAGGTAGGGAAGAATTCTAAGGATCATTTTGACTGCCTCCAGAAGTTAGATCAGATGGCAAATTGGATTTGGTGCTAGGTCTTTCCCTTTAGGTTTTACCCCAACAATGTTTTCATTAGTTTCGCTCACTCTCGAAATCAAGCATTTTACAGCAGGTTGGAGCAGCCTGTATCTCAGCACAGGAATAAGGTAGGGAAGAATTCAAATACTCATTTTGACTGCCTCCAGAAGTTAGATCAGATGGCAAATTGGATTTGGTGCTAGGTCTTTCCCTTTAGGTTTTACCCCAACAATGTTTTCATTAGTTTCGCTCACTCTCGAAATCAAGCATTTTACAGCAGGTTGGAGCAGCCTGTATCTCAGCACAGGAATAAGGTAGGGAAGAATTCTAAGGCTCATTTTGACTGCCTCCAGAAGTTAGATCAGATGGCAAATTGGATTTGGTGCTAGGTCTTTCCCTTTAGGTTTTACCCCAACAATGTTTTCATTAGTTTCGCTCACTCTCGAAATCAAGCATTTTACAGCAGGTTGGAGCAGCCTGTATCTCAGCACAGGAATAAGGTAGGGAAGAATTCTAAGGCTCATTTTGACTGCCTCCAGAAGTTAGATCAGATGGCAAATTGGATTTGGTGCTAGGTCTTTCCCTTTAGGTTTTACCCCAACAATGTTTTCATTAGTTTCGCTCACTCTCGAAATCAAGCATTTTACAGCAGGTTGGAGCAGCCTGTATCTCAGCACAGGAATAAGGTAGGGAAGAATTCTAAGGATCATTTTGACTGCCTCCAGAAGTTAGATCAGATGGCAAATTGGATTTGGTGCTAGGTCTTTCCCTTTAGGTTTTACCCCAACAATGTTTTCATTAGTTTCGCTCACTCTCGAAATCAAGCATTTTACAGCAGGTTGGAGCAGCCTGTATCTCAGCACAGGAATAAGGTAGGGAAGAATTCTAAGGATCATTTTGACTGCCTCCAGAAGTTAGATCAGATGGCAAATTGGATTTGGTGCTAGGTCTTTCCCTTTAGGTTTTACCCCAAGAATGTTTTCATTAGTTTCGCTCACTCTCGAAATCAAGCATTTTACAGCAGGTTGGAGCAGCCTGTATCTCAGCACAGGAATAAGGTAGGGAAGAATTCTAAGGATCATTTTGACTGCCTCCAGAAGTTAGATCAGATGGCAAATTGGATTTGGTGCTAGGTCTTTCCCTTTAGGTTTTACCCCAACAATGTTTTCATTAGTTTCGCTCACTCTCGAAATCAAGCATTTTACAGCAGGTTGGAGCAGCCTGTATCTCAGCACAGGAATAAGGTAGGGAAGAATTCTAAGGATCATTTTTACTGCCTCCAGAAGTTAGATCAGATGGCAAATTGGATTTGGTGCTAGGTCTTTCCCTTTAGGTTTTACCCCAACAATGTTTTCATTAGTTTCGCTCACTCTCGAAATCAAGCATTTTACAGCAGGTTGGAGCAGCCTGTATCTCAGCACAGGAATAAGGTAGGGAAGAATTCAAATACTCATTTTGACTGCCTCCAGAAGTTAGATCAGAGGGCAAATTGGATTTGGTGCTAGGTCTTTCCCTTTAGGTTTTACCCCAACAATGTTTTCATTAGTTTCGCTCACTCTCGAAATCAAGCATTTTACAGCAGGTTGGAGCAGCCTGTATCTCAGCACAGGAATAAGGTAGGGAAGAATTCTAAGGATCATTTTGACTGCCTCCAGAAGTTAGATCAGATGGCAAATTGGATTTGGTGCTAGGTCTTTCCCTTTAGGTTTTACCCCAACAATGTTTTCATTAGTTTCGCTCACTCTCGAAATCAAGCATTTTACAGCAGGTTGGAGCAGCCTGTATCTCAGCACAGGAATAAGGTAGGGAAGAATTCTAAGGATCATTTTGACTGCCTCCAGAAGTTAGATCAGATGGCAAATTGGATTTGGTGCTAGGTCTTTCCCTTTAGGTTTTACCCCAACAATGTTTTCATTAGTTTCGCTCACTCTCGAAATCAAGCATTTTACAGCAGGTTGGAGCAGCCTGTATCTCAGCACAGGAATAAGGTAGGGAAGAATTCTAAGGATCATTTTTGACTGCCTCCAGAAGTTAGATCAGATGGCAAATTGGATTTGGTGCTAGGTCTTTCCCTTTAGGTTTTACCACAACAATGTTTTCATTAGTTTCGCTCACTCTCGAAATCAAGCATTTTACAGCAGGTTGGAGCAGCCTGTATCTCAGCACAGGAATAAGGTAGGGAAGAATTCAAATACTCATTTTGACTGCCTCCAGAAGTTAGATCAGAGGGCAAATTGGATTTGGTGCTAGGTCTTTCCCTTTAGGTTTTACCCCAACAATGTTTTCATTAGTTTCGCTCACTCTCGAAATCAAGCATTTTACAGCAGGTTGGAGCAGCCTGTATCTCAGCACAGGAATAAGGTAGGGAAGAATTCTAAGGCTCATTTTGACTGCCTCCAGAAGTTAGATCAGATGGCAAATTGGATTTGGTGCTAGGTCTTTCCCTTTAGGTTTTACCCCAACAATGTTTTCATTAGTTTCGCTCACTCTCGAAATCAAGCATTTTTACAGCAGGTTGGAGCAGCCTGTATCTCAGCACAGGAATAAGGTAGGGAAGAATTCTAAGGATCATTTTGACTGCCTCCAGAAGTTAGATCAGATGGCAAATTGGATTTGGTGCTAGGTCTTTCCCTTTAGGTTTTACCCCAACAATGTTTTCATTAGTTTCGCTCACTCTCGAAATCAAGCATTTTACAGCAGGTTGGAGCAGCCTGTATCTCAGCACAGGAATAAGGTAGGGAAGAATTCTAAGGCTCATTTGGACTGCCTCCAGAAGTTAGATCAGATGGCAAATTGGATTTGGTGCTAGGTCTTTCCCTTTAGGTTTTACCCCCAACAATGTTTTCATTAGTTTCGCTCACTCTCGAAATCAAGCATTTTACAGCAGGTTGGAGCAGCCTGTATCTCAGCACAGGAATAAGGTAGGGAAGAATTCTAAGGATCATTTTGACTGCCTCCAGAAGTCAGATCAGATGGCAAATTGGATTTGGTGCTAGGTCTTTCCCTTTAGGTTTTACCCCAACAATGTTTTCATTAGTTTCGCTCACTCTCGAAATCAAGCATTTTACAGCAGGTTGGAGCAGCCTGTATCTCAGCACAGGAATAAGGTAGGGAAGAATTCTAAGGATCATTTTGACTGCCTCCAGAAGTTAGATCAGATGGCAAATTGGATTTGGTGCTAGGTCTTTCCCTTTAGGTTTTACCCCAACAATGTTTTCATTAGTTTCGCTCACTCTCGAAATCAAGCATTTTACAGCAGGTTGGAGCAGCCTGTATCTCAGCACAGGAATAAGGTAGGGAAGAATTCTAAGGATCATTTTGACTGCCTCCAGAAGTTAGATCAGATGGCAAATTGGATTTGGTGCTAGGTCTTTCCCTTTAGGTTTTACCCCAACAATGTTTTCATTAGTTTCGCTCACTCTCGAAATCAAGCATTTTACAGCAGGTTGGAGCAGCCTGTATCTCAGCACAGGAATAAGGTAGGGAAGAATTCTAAGGATCATTTTGACTGCCTCCAGAAGTTAGATCAGATGGCAAATTGGATTTGGTGCTAGGTCTTTCCCTTTAGGTTTTACCCCAACAATGTTTTCATTAGTTTCGCTCACTCTCGAAATCAAGCATTTTACAGCAGGTTGGAGCAGCCTGTATCTCAGCACAGGAATAAGGTAGGGAAGAATTCAAATACTCATTTTGACTGCCTCCAGAAGTTAGATCAGATGGCAAATTGGATTTGGTGCTAGGTCTTTCCCTTTAGGTTTTACCCCAACAATGTTTTCATTAGTTTCGCTCACTCTCGAAATCAAGCATTTTACAGCAGGTTGGAGCAGCCTGTATCTCAGCACAGGAATAAGGTAGGGAAGAATTCTAAGGCTCATTTTGACTGCCTCCAGAAGTTAGATCAGATGGCAAATTGGATTTGGTGCTAGGTCTTTCCCTTTAGGTTTTACCCCAACAATGTTTTCATTAGTTTCGCTCACTCTCGAAATCAAGCATTTTACAGCAGGTTGGAGCAGCCTGTATCTCAGCACAGGAATAAGGTAGGGAAGAATTCTAAGGATCATTTTGACTGCCTCCAGAAGTTAGATCAGATGGCAAATTGGATTTGGTGCTAGGTCTTTCCCTTTAGGTTTTACCCCAACAATGTTTTCATTAGTTTCGCTCACTCTCGAAATCAAGCATTTTACAGCAGGTTGGAGCAGCCTGTATCTCAGCACAGGAATAAGGTAGGGAAGAATTCTAAGGATCATTTTGACTGCCTCCAGAAGTTAGATCAGATGGCAAATTGGATTTGGTGCTAGGTCTTTCCCTTTAGGTTTTACCACAACAATGTTTTCATTAGTTTCGCTCACTCTCGAAATCAAGCATTTACAGCAGGTTGGAGCAGCCTGTATCTCAGCACAGGAATAAGGTAGGGAAGAATTCAAATACTCATTTTGACTGCCTCCAGAAGTTAGATCAGAGGGCAAATTGGATTTGGTGCTAGGTCTTTCCCTTTAGGTTTTACCCCAACAATGTTTTCATTAGTTTCGCTCACTCTCGAAATCAAGCATTTTACAGCAGGTTGGAGCAGCCTGTATCTCAGCACAGGAATAAGGTAGGGAAGAATTCTAAGGCTCATTTTGACTGCCTCCAGAAGTTAGATCAGATGGCAAATTGGATTTGGTGCTAGGTCTTTCCCTTTAGGTTTTACCCCAACAATGTTTTCATTAGTTTCGCTCACTCTCGAAATCAAGCATTTTACAGCAGGTTGGAGCAGCCTGTATCTCAGCACAGGAATAAGGTAGGGAAGAATTCTAAGGATCATTTTGACTGCCTCCAGAAGTTAGATCAGATGGCAAATTGGATTTGGTGCTAGGTCTTTCCTTTAGGTTTTACCCCAACAATGTTTTCATTAGTTTCGCTCACTCTCGAAATCAAGCATTTTACAGCAGGTTGGAGCAGCCTGTATCTCAGCACAGGAATAAGGTAGGGAAGAATTCTAAGGCTCATTTGGACTGCCTCCAGAAGTTAGATCAGATGGCAAATTGGATTTGGTGCTAGGTCTTTCCCTTTAGGTTTTACCCCAACAATGTTTTCATTAGTTTCGCTCACTCTCGAAATCAAGCATTTTACAGCAGGTTGGAGCAGCCTGTATCTCAGCACAGGAATAAGGTAGGGAAGAATTCTAAGGATCATTTTGACTGCCTCCAGAAGTTAGATCAGATGGCAAATTGGATTTGGTGCTAGGTCTTTCCCTTTAGGTTTTACCCCAACAATGTTTTCATTAGTTTCGCTCACTCTCGAAATCAAGCATTTTACAGCAGGTTGGAGCAGCCTGTATCTCAGCACAGGAATAAGGTAGGGAAGAATTCTAAGGATCATTTTGACTGCCTCCAGAAGTTAGATCAGATGGCAAATTGGATTTGGTGCTAGGTCTTTCCCTTTAGGTTTTACCCCAACAATGTTTTCATTAGTTTCGCTCACTCTCGAAATCAAGCATTTTACAGCAGGTTGGAGCAGCCTGTATCTCAGCACAGGAATAAGGTAGGGAAGAATTCAAATGCTCATTTTGACTGCCTCCAGAAGTTAGATCAGATGGCAAATTGGATTTGGTGCTAGGTCTTTCCCTTTAGGTTTTACCCCAACAATGTTTTCATTAGTTTCGCTCACTCTCGAAATCAAGCATTTTACAGCAGGTTGGAGCAGCCTGTATCTCAGCACAGGAATAAGGTAGGGAAGAATTCTAAGGATCATTTTGACTGCCTCCAGAAGTCAGATCAGATGGCAAATTGGATTTGGTGCTAGGTCTTTCCCTTTAGGTTTTACCCCAACAATGTTTCATTAGTTTCGCTCACTCTCGAAATCAAGCATTTTACAGCAGGTTGGAGCAGCCTGTATCTCAGCACAGGAATAAGGTAGGGAAGAATTCTAAGGCTCATTTTGACTGCCTCCAGAAGTTAGATCAGATGGCAAATTGGATTTGGTGCTAGGTCTTTCCCTTTAGGTTTTACCCCAACAATGTTTTCATTAGTTTCGCTCACTCTCGAAATCAAGCATTTTACAGCAGGTTGGAGCAGCCTGTATCTCAGCACAGGAATAAGGTAGGGAAGAATTCTAAGGATCATTTTGACTGCCTCCAGAAGTTAGATCAGATGGCAAATTGGATTTGGTGCTAGGTCTTTCCCTTTAGGTTTTACCCCAACAATGTTTTCATTAGTTTCGCTCACTCTCGAAATCAAGCATTTTACAGCAGGTTGGAGCAGCCTGTATCTCAGCACAGGAATAAGGTAGGGAAGAATTCTAAGGCTCATTTTGACTGCCTCCAGAAGTTAGATCAGATGGCAAATTGGATTTGGTGCTAGGTCTTTCCCTTTAGGTTTTACCCCAACAATGTTTTCATTAGTTTCGCTCACTCTCGAAATCAAGCATTTTACAGCAGGTTGGAGCAGCCTGTATCTCAGCACAGGAATAAGGTAGGGAAGAATTCTAAGGATCATTTTGACTGCCTCCAGAAGTTAGATCAGATGGCAAATTGGATTTGGTGCTAGGTCTTTCCCTTTAGGTTTTACCCCCAACAATGTTTTCATTAGTTTCGCTCACTCTCGAAATCAAGCATTTTACAGCAGGTTGGAGCAGCCTGTATCTCAGCACAGGAATAAGGTAGGGAAGAATTCTAAGGCTCATTTTGACTGCCTCCAGAAGTTAGATCAGATGGCAAATTGGATTTGGTGCTAGGTCTTTCCCTTTAGGTTTTACCCCAACAATGTTTTCATTAGTTTCGCTCACTCTCGAAATCAAGCATTTTACAGCAGGTTGGAGCAGCCTGTATCTCAGCACAGGAATAAGGTAGGGAAGAATTCTAAGGATCATTTTGACTGCCTCCAGAAGTTAGATCAGATGGCAAATTGGATTTGGTGCTAGGTCTTTCCCTTTAGGTTTTACCCCAACAATGTTTTCATTAGTTTCGCTCACTCTCGAAATCAAGCATTTTACAGCAGGTTGGAGCAGCCTGTATCTCAGCACAGGAATAAGGTAGGGAAGAATTCTAAGGCTCATTTTGACTGCCTCCAGAAGTTAGATCAGATGGCAAATTGGATTTGGTGCTAGGTCTTTCCCTTTAGGTTTTACCCCAACAATGTTTTCATTAGTTTCGCTCACTCTCGAAATCAAGCATTTTACAGCAGGTTGGAGCAGCCTGTATCTCAGCACAGGAATAAGGTAGGGAAGAATTCTAAGGATCATTTTGACTGCCTCCAGAAGTTAGATCAGATGGCAAATTGGATTTGGTGCTAGGTCTTTCCCTTTAGGTTTTACCCCAACAATGTTTTCATTAGTTTCGCTCACTCTCGAAATCAAGCATTTTACAGCAGGTTGGAGCAGCCTGTATCTCAGCACAGGAATAAGGTAGGGAAGAATTCTAAGGCTCATTTTGACTGCCTCCAGAAGTTAGATCAGATGGCAAATTGGATTTGGTGCTAGGTCTTTCCCTTTAGGTTTTACCCCAACAATGTTTTCATTAGTTTCGCTCACTCTCGAAATCAAGCATTTTACAGCAGGTTGGAGCAGCCTGTATCTCAGCACAGGAATAAGGTAGGGAAGAATTCTAAGGATCATTTTGACTGCCTCCAGAAGTTAGATCAGATGGCAAATTGGATTTGGTGCTAGGTCTTTCCCTTTAGGTTTTACCCCAACAATGTTTTCATTAGTTTCGCTCACTCTCGAAATCAAGCATTTTACAGCAGGTTGGAGCAGCCTGTATCTCAGCACAGGAATAAGGTAGGGAAGAATTCTAAGGCTCATTTTGACTGCCTCCAGAAGTTAGATCAGATGGCAAATTGGATTTGGTGCTAGGTCTTTCCCTTTAGGTTTTACCCCAACAATGTTTTCATTAGTTTCGCTCACTCTCGAAATCAAGCATTTTACAGCAGGTTGGAGCAGCCTGTATCTCAGCACAGGAATAAGGTAGGGAAGAATTCTAAGGATCATTTTGACTGCCTCCAGAAGTTAGATCAGATGGCAAATTGGATTTGGTGCTAGGTCTTTCCCTTTAGGTTTTACCCCAACAATGTTTTCATTAGTTTCGCTCACTCTCGAAATCAAGCATTTTACAGCAGGTTGGAGCAGCCTGTATCTCAGCACAGGAATAAGGTAGGGAAGAATTCTAAGGCTCATTTTGACTGCCTCCAGAAGTTAGATCAGATGGCAAATTGGATTTGGTGCTAGGTCTTTCCCTTTAGGTTTTACCCCAACAATGTTTTCATTAGTTTCGCTCACTCTCGAAATCAAGCATTTTACAGCAGGTTGGAGCAGCCTGTATCTCAGCACAGGAATAAGGTAGGGAAGAATTCTAAGGATCATTTTGACTGCCTCCAGAAGTTAGATCAGATGGCAAATTGGATTTGGTGCTAGGTCTTTCCCTTTAGGTTTTACCCCAACAATGTTTTCATTAGTTTCGCTCACTCTCGAAATCAAGCATTTTACAGCAGGTTGGAGCAGCCTGTATCTCAGCACAGGAATAAGGTAGGGAAGAATTCAAATACTCATTTTGACTGCCTCCAGAAGTTAGATCAGAGGGCAAATTGGATTTGGTGCTAGGTCTTTCCCTTTAGGTTTTACCCCAACAATGTTTTCATTAGTTTCGCTCACTCTCGAAATCAAGCATTTTACAGCAGGTTGGAGCAGCCTGTATCTCAGCACAGGAATAAGGTAGGGAAGAATTCTAAGGCTCATTTTGACTGCCTCCAGAAGTTAGATCAGATGGCAAATTGGATTTGGTGCTAGGTCTTTCCCTTTAGGTTTTACCCCAACAATGTTTTCATTAGTTTCGCTCACTCTCGAAATCAAGCATTTTACAGCAGGTTGGAGCAGCCTGTATCTCAGCACAGGAATAAGGTAGGGAAGAATTCTAAGGCTCATTTTGACTGCCTCCAGAAGTTAGATCAGATGGCAAATTGGATTTGGTGCTAGGTCTTTCCCTTTAGGTTTTACCCCAACAATGTTTTCATTAGTTTCGCTCACTCTCGAAATCAAGCATTTTACAGCAGGTTGGAGCAGCCTGTATCTCAGCACAGGAATAAGGTAGGGAAGAATTCAAAGGCTCATTTTGACTGCCTCCAGAAGTTAGATCAGATGGCAAATTGGATTTGGTGCTAGGTCTTTCCCTTTAGGTTTTACCCCAACAATGTTTTCATTAGTTTCGCTCACTCTCGAAATCAAGCATTTTACAGCAGGTTGGAGCAGCCTGTATCTCAGCACAGGAATAAGGTAGGGAAGAATTCTAAGGCTCATTTTGACTGCCTCCAGAAGTTAGATCAGATGGCAAATTGGATTTGGTGCTAGGTCTTTCCCTTTAGGTTTTACCCCAACAATGTTTTCATTAGTTTCGCTCACTCTCGAAATCAAGCATTTTACAGCAGGTTGGAGCAGCCTGTATCTCAGCACAGGAATAAGGTAGGGAAGAATTCTAAGGATCATTTTGACTGCCTCCAGAAGTTAGATCAGATGGCAAATTGGATTTGGTGCTAGGTCTTTCCCTTTAGGTTTTACCCCAACAATGTTTTCATTAGTTTCGCTCACTCTCGAAATCAAGCATTTTACAGCAGGTTGGAGCAGCCTGTATCTCAGCACAGGAATAAGGTAGGGAAGAATTCTAAGGCTCATTTTGACTGCCTCCAGAAGTTAGATCAGATGGCAAATTGGATTTGGTGCTAGGTCTTTCCCTTTAGGTTTTACCCCAACAATGTTTTCATTAGTTTCGCTCACTCTCGAAATCAAGCATTTTACAGCAGGTTGGAGCAGCCTGTATCTCAGCACAGGAATAAGGTAGGGAAGAATTCTAAGCATCATTTTGACTGCCTCCAGAAGTTAGATCAGATGGCAAATTGGATTTGGTGCTAGGTCTTTCCCTTTAGGTTTTACCCCAACAATGTTTTCATTAGTTTCGCTCACTCTCGAAATCAAGCATTTTACAGCAGGTTGGAGCAGCCTGTATCTCAGCACAGGAATAAGGTAGGGAAGAATTCAAAGGCTCATTTTGACTGCCTCCAGAAGTTAGATCAGATGGCAAATTGGATTTGGTGCTAGGTCTTTCCCTTTAGGTTTTACCCCAACAATGTTTTCATTAGTTTCGCTCACTCTCGAAATCAAGCATTTTACAGCAGGTTGGAGCAGCCTGTATCTCAGCACAGGAATAAGGTAGGGAAGAATTCTAAGGATCATTTTGACTGCCTCCAGAAGTTAGATCAGATGGCAAATTGGATTTGGTGCTAGGTCTTTCCCTTTAGGTTTTACCCCAACAATGTTTTCATTAGTTTCGCTCACTCTCGAAATCAAGCATTTTACAGCAGGTTGGAGCAGCCTGTATCTCAGCACAGGAATAAGGTAGGGAAGAATTCTAAGGATCATTTTGACTGCCTCCAGAAGTTAGATCAGATGGCAAATTGGATTTGGTGCTAGGTCTTTCCCTTTAGGTTTTACCCCAACAATGTTTTCATTAGTTTCGCTCACTCTCGAAATCAAGCATTTTACAGCAGGTTGGAGCAGCCTGTATCTCAGCACAGGAATAAGGTAGGGAAGAATTCAAAGGCTCATTTTGACTGCCTCCAGAAGTTAGATCAGATGGCAAATTGGATTTGGTGCTAGGTCTTTCCCTTTAGGTTTTACCCCAACAATGTTTTCATTAGTTTCGCTCACTCTCGAAATCAAGCATTTTACAGCAGGTTGGAGCAGCCTGTATCTCAGCACAGGAATAAGGTAGGGAAGAATTCTAAGGCTCATTTTGACTGCCTCCAGAAGTTAGATCAGATGGCAAATTGGATTTGGTGCTAGGTCTTTCCCTTTAGGTTTTACCCCAACAATGTTTTCATTAGTTTCGCTCACTCTCGAAATCAAGCATTTTACAGCAGGTTGGAGCAGCCTGTATCTCAGCACAGGAATAAGGTAGGGAAGAATTCTAAGGCTCATTTTGACTGCCTCCAGAAGTTAGATCAGATGGCAAATTGGATTTGGTGCTAGGTCTTTCCCTTTAGGTTTTACCCCAACAATGTTTTCATTAGTTTCGCTCACTCTCGAAATCAAGCATTTTACAGCAGGTTGGAGCAGCCTGTATCTCAGCACAGGAATAAGGTAGGGAAGAATTCTAAGGATCATTTTGACTGCCTCCAGAAGTTAGATCAGATGGCAAATTGGATTTGGTGCTAGGTCTTTCCCTTTAGGTTTTACCCCAACAATGTTTTCATTAGTTTCGCTCACTCTCGAAATCAAGCATTTTACAGCAGGTTGGAGCAGCCTGTATCTCAGCACAGGAATAAGGTAGGGAAGAATTCTAAGGATCATTTTGACTGCCTCCAGAAGTTAGATCAGATGGCAAATTGGATTTGGTGCTAGGTCTTTCCCTTTAGGTTTTACCCCAACAATGTTTTCATTAGTTTCGCTCACTCTCGAAATCAAGCATTTTACAGCAGGTTGGAGCAGCCTGTATCTCAGCACAGGAATAAGGTAGGGAAGAATTCTAAGGATCATTTTGACTGCCTCCAGAAGTTAGATCAGATGGCAAATTGGATTTGGTGCTAGGTCTTTCCCTTTAGGTTTTACCCCAACAATGTTTTCATTAGTTTCGCTCACTCTCGAAATCAAGCATTTTACAGCAGGTTGGAGCAGCCTGTATCTCAGCACAGGAATAAGGTAGGGAAGAATTCAAAGGCTCATTTTGACTGCCTCCAGAAGTTAGATCAGATGGCAAATTGGATTTGGTGCTAGGTCTTTCCCTTTAGGTTTTACCCCAACAATGTTTTCATTAGTTTCGCTCACTCTCGAAATCAAGCATTTTACAGCAGGTTGGAGCAGCCTGTATCTCAGCACAGGAATAAGGTAGGGAAGAATTCAAAGGCTCATTTTGACTGCCTCCAGAAGTTAGATCAGATGGCAAATTGGATTTGGTGCTAGGTCTTTCCCTTTAGGTTTTACCCCAACAATGTTTTCATTAGTTTCGCTCACTCTCGAAATCAAGCATTTTACAGCAGGTTGGAGCAGCCTGTATCTCAGCACAGGAATAAGGTAGGGAAGAATTCTAAGGCTCATTTTGACTGCCTCCAGAAGTTAGATCAGATGGCAAATTGGATTTGGTGCTAGGTCTTTCCCTTTAGGTTTTACCCCAACAATGTTTTCATTAGTTTCGCTCACTCTCGAAATCAAGCATTTTACGGCAGGTTGGAGCAGCCTGTATCTCAGCACAGGAATAAGGTAGGGAAGAATTCTAAGGATCATTTTGACTGCCTCCAGAAGTTAGATCAGATGGCAAATTGGATTTGGTGCTAGGTCTTTCCCTTTAGGTTTTACCCCAACAATGTTTTCATTAGTTTCGCTCACTCTCGAAATCAAGCATTTTACAGCAGGTTGGAGCAGCCTGTATCTCAGCACAGGAATAAGGTAGGGAAGAATTCTAAGGCTCATTTTGACTGCCTCCAGAAGTTAGATCAGATGGCAAATTGGATTTGGTGCTAGGTCTTTCCCTTTAGGTTTTACCCCAACAATGTTTTCATTAGTTTCGCTCACTCTCGAAATCAAGCATTTTACAGCAGGTTGGAGCAGCCTGTATCTCAGCACAGGAATAAGGTAGGGAAGAATTCTAAGGATCATTTTGACTGCCTCCAGAAGTTAGATCAGATGGCAAATTGGATTTGGTGCTAGGTCTTTCCCTTTAGGTTTTACCCCAACAATGTTTTCATTAGTTTCGCTCACTCTCGAAATCAAGCATTTTACAGCAGGTTGGAGCAGCCTGTATCTCAGCACAGGAATAAGGTAGGGAAGAATTCTAAGGATCATTTTGACTGCCTCCAGAAGTTAGATCAGATGGCAAATTGGATTTGGTGCTAGGTCTTTCCCTTTAGGTTTTACCCCAACAATGTTTTCATTAGTTTCGCTCACTCTCGAAATCAAGCATTTTACAGCAGGTTGGAGCAGCCTGTATCTCAGCACAGGAATAAGGTAGGGAAGAATTCTAAGGATCATTTTGACTGCCTCCAGAAGTTAGATCAGATGGCAAATTGGATTTGGTGCTAGGTCTTTCCCTTTAGGTTTTACCCCAACAATGTTTTCATTAGTTTCGCTCACTCTCGAAATCAAGCATTTTACAGCAGGTTGGAGCAGCCTGTATCTCAGCACAGGAATAAGGTAGGGAAGAATTCTAAGGCTCATTTTGACTGCCTCCAGAAGTTAGATCAGATGGCAAATTGGATTTTGGTGCTAGGTCTTTCCCTTTAGGTTTTACCCCAACAATGTTTTCATTAGTTTCGCTCACTCTCGAAATCAAGCATTTTACAGCAGGTTGGAGCAGCCTGTATCTCAGCACAGGAATAAGGTAGGGAAGAATTCTAAGGCTCATTTTGACTGCCTCCAGAAGTTAGATCAGATGGCAAATTGGATTTGGTGCTAGGTCTTTCCCTTTAGGTTTTACCCCAACAATGTTTTCATTAGTTTCGCTCACTCTCGAAATCAAGCATTTTACAGCAGGTTGGAGCAGCCTGTATCTCAGCACAGGAATAAGGTAGGGAAGAATTCTAAGGATCATTTTGACTGCCTCCAGAAGTTAGATCAGATGGCAAATTGGATTTGGTGCTAGGTCTTTCCCTTTAGGTTTTACCCCAACAATGTTTTCATTAGTTTCGCTCACTCTCGAAATCAAGCATTTTACAGCAGGTTGGAGCAGCCTGTATCTCAGCACAGGAATAAGGTAGGGAAGAATTCAAATGCTCATTTTGACTGCCTCCAGAAGTTAGATCAGATGGCAAATTGGATTTGGTGCTAGGTCTTTCCCTTTAGGTTTTACCCCAACAATGTTTTCATTAGTTTCGCTCACTCTCGAAATCAAGCATTTTACAGCAGGTTGGAGCAGCCTGTATCTCAGCACAGGAATAAGGTAGGGAAGAATTCTAAGGCTCATTTTGACTGCCTCCAGAAGTTAGATCAGATGGCAAATTGGATTTGGTGCTAGGTCTTTCCCTTTAGGTTTTACCCCAACAATGTTTTCATTAGTTTCGCTCACTCTCGAAATCAAGCATTTTACAGCAGGTTGGAGCAGCCTGTATCTCAGCACAGGAATAAGGTAGGGAAGAATTCTAAGGCTCATTTTGACTGCCTCCAGAAGTTAGATCAGATGGCAAATTGGATTTGGTGCTAGGTCTTTCCCTTTAGGTTTTACCCCAACAATGTTTTCATTAGTTTCGCTCACTCTCGAAATCAAGCATTTTACAGCAGGTTGGAGCAGCCTGTATCTCAGCACAGGAATAAGGTAGGGAAGAATTCTAAGGCTCATTTTGACTGCCTCCAGAAGTTAGATCAGATGGCAAATTGGATTTGGTGCTAGGTCTTTCCCTTTAGGTTTTACCCCAACAATGTTTTCATTAGTTTCGCTCACTCTCGAAATCAAGCATTTTACAGCAGGTTGGAGCAGCCTGTATCTCAGCACAGGAATAAGGTAGGGAAGAATTCAAATGCTCATTTTGACTGCCTCCAGAAGTTAGATCAGATGGCAAATTGGATTTGGTGCTAGGTCTTTCCCTTTAGGTTTTACCCCAACAATGTTTTCATTAGTTTCGCTCACTCTCGAAATCAAGCATTTTACAGCAGGTTGGAGCAGCCTGTATCTCAGCACAGGAATAAGGTAGGGAAGAATTCAAAGGCTCATTTTGACTGCCTCCAGAAGTTAGATCAGATGGCAAATTGGATTTGGTGCTAGGTCTTTCCCTTTAGGTTTTACCCCAACAATGTTTTCATTAGTTTCGCTCACTCTCGAAATCAAGCATTTTACAGCAGGTTGGAGCAGCCTGTATCTCAGCACAGGAATAAGGTAGGGAAGAATTCTAAGGATCATTTTGACTGCCTCCAGAAGTTAGATCAGATGGCAAATTGGATTTGGTGCTAGGTCTTTCCCTTTAGGTTTTACCCCAACAATGTTTTCATTAGTTTCGCTCACTCTCGAAATCAAGCATTTTACAGCAGGTTGGAGCAGCCTGTATCTCAGCACAGGAATAAGGTAGGGAAGAATTCTAAGGCTCATTTTGACTGCCTCCAGAAGTTAGATCAGATGGCAAATTGGATTTGGTGCTAGGTCTTTCCCTTTAGGTTTTACCCCAACAATGTTTTCATTAGTTTCGCTCACTCTCGAAATCAAGCATTTTACAGCAGGTTGGAGCAGCCTGTATCTCAGCACAGGAATAAGGTAGGGAAGAATTCTAAGGCTCATTTTGACTGCCTTCAGAAGTTAGATCAGATGGCAAATTGGATTTGGTGCTAGGTCTTTCCCTTTAGGTTTTACCCCAACAATGTTTTCATTAGTTTCGCTCACTCTCGAAATCAAGCATTTTACAGCAGGTTGGAGCAGCCTGTATCTCAGCACAGGAATAAGGTAGGGAAGAATTCTAAGGATCATTTTGACTGCCTCCAGAAGTTAGATCAGATGGCAAATTGGATTTGGTGCTAGGTCTTTCCCTTTAGGTTTTATCCCAACAATGTTTTCATTAGTTTCGCTCACTCTCGAAATCAAGCATTTTACAGCAGGTTGGAGCAGCCTGTATCTCAGCACAGGAATAAGGTAGGGAAGAATTCTAAGGCTCATTTTGACTGCCTCCAGAAGTTAGATCAGATGGCAAATTGGATTTGGTGCTAGGTCTTTCCCTTTAGGTTTTACCCCAACAATGTTTTCATTAGTTTCGCTCACTCTCGAAATCAAGCATTTTACAGCAGGTTGGAGCAGCCTGTATCTCAGCACAGGAATAAGGTAGGGAAGAATTCTAAGGATCATTTTGACTGCCTCCAGAAGTTAGATCAGATGGCAAATTGGATTTGGTGCTAGGTCTTTCCCTTTAGGTTTTACCCCAACAATGTTTTCATTAGTTTCGCTCACTCTCGAAATCAAGCATTTTACAGCAGGTTGGAGCAGCCTGTATCTCAGCACAGGAATAAGGTAGGGAAGAATTCTAAGGCTCATTTTGACTGCCTCCAGAAGTTAGATCAGATGGCAAATTGGATTTGGTGCTAGGTCTTTCCCTTTAGGTTTTACCCCAACAATGTTTTCATTAGTTTCGCTCACTCTCGAAATCAAGCATTTTACAGCAGGTTGGAGCAGCCTGTATCTCAGCACAGGAATAAGGTAGGGAAGAATTCTAAGGATCATTTTGACTGCCTCCAGAAGTTAGATCAGATGGCAAATTGGATTTGGTGCTAGGTCTTTCCCTTTAGGTTTTACCCCAACAATGTTTTCATTAGTTTCGCTCACTCTCGAAATCAAGCATTTTACAGCAGGTTGGAGCAGCCTGTATCTCAGCACAGGAATAAGGTAGGGAAGAATTCAAATGCTCATTTTGACTGCCTCCAGAAGTTAGATCAGATGGCAAATTGGATTTGGTGCTAGGTCTT
This sequence comes from Melanerpes formicivorus, assembly GCF_026170545.1. NCBI lineage: Eukaryota > Metazoa > Chordata > Aves > Piciformes > Picidae > Melanerpes > Melanerpes formicivorus. The sequence goes on from NW_027143312.1 coordinate 60,127, forward strand.
TCCCTTTAGGTTTTACCCCAACAATGTTTTCATTAGTTTCGCTCACTCTCGAAATCAAGCATTTTACAGCAGGTTGGAGCAGCCTGTATCTCAGCACAGGAATAAGGTAGGGAAGAATTCTAAGGCTCATTTTGACTGCCTCCAGAAGTTAGATCAGATGGCAAATTGGATTTGGTGCTAGGTCTTTCCCTTTAGGTTTTACCCCAACAATGTTTTCATTAGTTTCGCTCACTCTCGAAATCAAGCATTTTACAGCAGGTTGGAGCAGCCTGTATCTCAGCACAGGAATAAGATAGGGAAGAATTCTAAGGCTCATTTTGACTGCCTCCAGAAGTTAGATCAGATGGCAAATTGGATTTGGTGCTAGGTCTTTCCCTTTAGGTTTTACCCCAACAATGTTTTCATTAGTTTCGCTCACTCTCGAAATCAAGCATTTTACAGCAGGTTGGAGCAGCCTGTATCTCAGCACAGGAATAAGGTAGGGAAGAATTCTAAGGCTCATTTTGACTGCCTCCAGAAGTTAGATCAGATGGCAAATTGGATTTGGTGCTAGGTCTTTCCCTTTAGGTTTTACCCCAACAATGTTTTCATTAGTTTCGCTCACTCTCGAAATCAAGCATTTTACAGCAGGTTGGAGCAGCCTGTATCTCAGCACAGGAATAAGGTAGGGAAGAATTCTAAGGCTCATTTTGACTGCCTCCAGAAGTTAGATCAGATGGCAAATTGGATTTGGTGCTAGGTCTTTCCCTTTAGGTTTTACCCCAACAATGTTTTCATTAGTTTCGCTCACTCTCGAAATCAAGCATTTTACAGCAGGTTGGAGCAGCCTGTATCTCAGCACAGGAATAAGGTAGGGAAGAATTCAAAGGCTCATTTTGACTGCCTCCAGAAGTTAGATCAGATGGCAAATTGGATTTGGTGCTAGGTCTTTCCCTTTAGGTTTTACCCCAACAATGTTTTCATTAGTTTCGCTCACTCTCGAAATCAAGCATTTTACAGCAGGTTGGAGCAGCCTGTATCTCAGCACAGGAATAAGGTAGGGAAGAATTCTAAGGATCATTTTGACTGCCTCCAGAAGTTAGATCAGATGGCAAATTGGATTTGGTGCTAGGTCTTTCCCTTTAGGTTTTACCCCAACAATGTTTTCATTAGTTTCGCTCACTCTCGAAATCAAGCATTTTACAGCAGGTTGGAGCAGCCTGTATCTCAGCACAGGAATAAGGTAGGGAAGAATTCTAAGGATCATTTTGACTGCCTCCAGAAGTTAGATCAGATGGCAAATTGGATTTGGTGCTAGGTCTTTCCCTTTAGGTTTTACCCCAACAATGTTTTCATTAGTTTCGCTCACTCTCGAAATCAAGCATTTTACAGCAGGTTGGAGCAGCCTGTATCTCAGCACAGGAATAAGGTAGGGAAGAATTCAAATGCTCATTTTGACTGCCTCCAGAAGTTAGATCAGATGGCAAATTGGATTTGGTGCTAGGTCTTTCCCTTTAGGTTTTACCCCAACAATGTTTTCATTAGTTTCGCTCACTCTCGAAATCAAGCATTTTACAGCAGGTTGGAGCAGCCTGTATCTCAGCACAGGAATAAGGTAGGGAAGAATTCAAATGCTCATTTTGACTGCCTCCAGAAGTTAGATCAGATGGCAAATTGGATTTGGTGCTAGGTCTTTCCCTTTAGGTTTTACCCCAACAATGTTTTCATTAGTTTCGCTCACTCTCGAAATCAAGCATTTTACAGCAGGTTGGAGCAGCCTGTATCTCAGCACAGGAATAAGGTAGGGAAGAATTCAAATGCTCATTTTGACTGCCTCCAGAAGTTAGATCAGATGGCAAATTGGATTTGGTGCTAGGTCTTTCCCTTTAGGTTTTACCCCAACAATGTTTTCATTAGTTTCGCTCACTCTCGAAATCAAGCATTTTACAGCAGGTTGGAGCAGCCTGTATCTCAGCACAGGAATAAGGTAGGGAAGAATTCAAATGCTCATTTTGACTGCCTCCAGAAGTTAGATCAGATGGCAAATTGGATTTGGTGCTAGGTCTTTCCCTTTAGGTTTTACCCCAACAATGTTTTCATTAGTTTCGCTCACTCTCGAAATCAAGCATTTTACAGCAGGTTGGAGCAGCCTGTATCTCAGCACAGGAATAAGGTAGGGAAGAATTCTAAGGATCATTTTGACTGCCTCCAGAAGTTAGATCAGATGGCAAATTGGATTTGGTGCTAGGTCTTTCCCTTTAGGTTTTACCCCAACAATGTTTTCATTAGTTTTGCTCACTCTCGAAATCAAGCATTTTACAGCAGGTTGGAGCAGCCTGTATCTCAGCACAGGAATAAGGTAGGGAAGAATTCTAAGGCTCATTTTGACTGCCTCCAGAAGTTAGATCAGATGGCAAATTGGATTTGGTGCTAGGTCTTTCCCTTTAGGTTTTACCCCAACAATGTTTTCATTAGTTTCGCTCACTCTCGAAATCAAGCATTTTACAGCAGGTTGGAGCAGCCTGTATCTCAGCACAGGAATAAGGTAGGGAAGAATTCTAAGGCTCATTTTGACTGCCTTCAGAAGTTAGATCAGATGGCAAATTGGATTTGGTGCTAGGTCTTTCCCTTTAGGTTTTACCCCAACAATGTTTTCATTAGTTTCGCTCACTCTCGAAATCAAGCATTTTACAGCAGGTTGGAGCAGCCTGTATCTCAGCACAGGAATAAGGTAGGGAAGAATTCTAAGGATCATTTTGACTGCCTCCAGAAGTTAGATCAGATGGCAAATTGGATTTGGTGCTAGGTCTTTCCCTTTAGGTTTTATCCCAACAATGTTTTCATTAGTTTCGCTCACTCTCGAAATCAAGCATTTTACAGCAGGTTGGAGCAGCCTGTATCTCAGCACAGGAATAAGGTAGGGAAGAATTCTAAGGCTCATTTTGACTGCCTCCAGAAGTTAGATCAGATGGCAAATTGGATTTGGTGCTAGGTCTTTCCCTTTAGGTTTTACCCCAACAATGTTTTCATTAGTTTCGCTCACTCTCGAAATCAAGCATTTTACAGCAGGTTGGAGCAGCCTGTATCTCAGCACAGGAATAAGGTAGGGAAGAATTCTAAGGATCATTTTGACTGCCTCCAGAAGTTAGATCAGATGGCAAATTGGATTTGGTGCTAGGTCTTTCCCTTTAGGTTTTACCCCAACAATGTTTTCATTAGTTTCGCTCACTCTCGAAATCAAGCATTTTACAGCAGGTTGGAGCAGCCTGTATCTCAGCACAGGAATAAGGTAGGGAAGAATTCTAAGGATCATTTTGACTGCCTCCAGAAGTTAGATCAGATGGCAAATTGGATTTGGTGCTAGGTCTTTCCCTTTAGGTTTTACCCCAACAATGTTTTCATTAGTTTCGCTCACTCTCGAAATCAAGCATTTTACAGCAGGTTGGAGCAGCCTGTATCTCAGCACAGGAATAAGGTAGGGAAGAATTCTAAGGATCATTTTGACTGCCTCCAGAAGTTAGATCAGATGGCAAATTGGATTTGGTGCTAGGTCTTTCCCTTTAGGTTTTACCCCAACAATGTTTTCATTAGTTTCGCTCACTCTCGAAATCAAGCATTTTACAGCAGGTTGGAGCAGCCTGTATCTCAGCACAGGAATAAGGTAGGGAAGAATTCAAATGCTCATTTTGACTGCCTCCAGAAGTTAGATCAGATGGCAAATTGGATTTGGTGCTAGGTCTTTCCCTTTAGGTTTTACCCCAACAATGTTTTCATTAGTTTCGCTCACTCTCGAAATCAAGCATTTTACAGCAGGTTGGAGCAGCCTGTATCTCAGCACAGGAATAAGGTAGGGAAGAATTCTAAGGCTCATTTTGACTGCCTCCAGAAGTTAGATCAGATGGCAAATTGGATTTGGTGCTAGGTCTTTCCCTTTAGGTTTTACCCCAACAATGTTTTCATTAGTTTCGCTCACTCTCGAAATCAAGCATTTTACAGCAGGTTGGAGCAGCCTGTATCTCAGCACAGGAATAAGATAGGGAAGAATTCTAAGGCTCATTTTGACTGCCTCCAGAAGTTAGATCAGATGGCAAATTGGATTTGGTGCTAGGTCTTTCCCTTTAGGTTTTACCCCAACAATGTTTTCATTAGTTTCGCTCACTCTCGAAATCAAGCATTTTACAGCAGGTTGGAGCAGCCTGTATCTCAGCACAGGAATAAGGTAGGGAAGAATTCTAAGGCTCATTTTGACTGCCTCCAGAAGTTAGATCAGATGGCAAATTGGATTTGGTGCTAGGTCTTTCCCTTTAGGTTTTACCCCAACAATGTTTTCATTAGTTTCGCTCACTCTCGAAATCAAGCATTTTACAGCAGGTTGGAGCAGCCTGTATCTCAGCACAGGAATAAGGTAGGGAAGAATTCTAAGGCTCATTTTGACTGCCTCCAGAAGTTAGATCAGATGGCAAATTGGATTTGGTGCTAGGTCTTTCCCTTTAGGTTTTACCCCAACAATGTTTTCATTAGTTTCGCTCACTCTCGAAATCAAGCATTTTACAGCAGGTTGGAGCAGCCTGTATCTCAGCACAGGAATAAGGTAGGGAAGAATTCAAAGGCTCATTTTGACTGCCTCCAGAAGTTAGATCAGATGGCAAATTGGATTTGGTGCTAGGTCTTTCCCTTTAGGTTTTACCCCAACAATGTTTTCATTAGTTTCGCTCACTCTCGAAATCAAGCATTTTACAGCAGGTTGGAGCAGCCTGTATCTCAGCACAGGAATAAGGTAGGGAAGAATTCTAAGGATCATTTTGACTGCCTCCAGAAGTTAGATCAGATGGCAAATTGGATTTGGTGCTAGGTCTTTCCCTTTAGGTTTTACCCCAACAATGTTTTCATTAGTTTCGCTCACTCTCGAAATCAAGCATTTTACAGCAGGTTGGAGCAGCCTGTATCTCAGCACAGGAATAAGGTAGGGAAGAATTCTAAGGATCATTTTGACTGCCTCCAGAAGTTAGATCAGATGGCAAATTGGATTTGGTGCTAGGTCTTTCCCTTTAGGTTTTACCCCAACAATGTTTTCATTAGTTTCGCTCACTCTCGAAATCAAGCATTTTACAGCAGGTTGGAGCAGCCTGTATCTCAGCACAGGAATAAGGTAGGGAAGAATTCAAATGCTCATTTTGACTGCCTCCAGAAGTTAGATCAGATGGCAATTGGATTTGGTGCTAGGTCTTTCCCTTTAGGTTTTACCCCAACAATGTTTTCATTAGTTTCGCTCACTCTCGAAATCAAGCATTTTACAGCAGGTTGGAGCAGCCTGTATCTCAGCACAGGAATAAGGTAGGGAAGAATTCAAATGCTCATTTTGACTGCCTCCAGAAGTTAGATCAGATGGCAAATTGGATTTGGTGCTAGGTCTTTCCCTTTAGGTTTTACCCCAACAATGTTTTCATTAGTTTCGCTCACTCTCGAAATCAAGCATTTTACAGCAGGTTGGAGCAGCCTGTATCTCAGCACAGGAATAAGGTAGGGAAGAATTCAAATGCTCATTTTGACTGCCTCCAGAAGTTAGATCAGATGGCAAATTGGATTTGGTGCTAGGTCTTTCCCTTTAGGTTTTACCCCAACAATGTTTTCATTAGTTTCGCTCACTCTCGAAATCAAGCATTTTACAGCAGGTTGGAGCAGCCTGTATCTCAGCACAGGAATAAGGTAGGGAAGAATTCAAATGCTCATTTTGACTGCCTCCAGAAGTTAGATCAGATGGCAAATTGGATTTGGTGCTAGGTCTTTCCCTTTAGGTTTTACCCCAACAATGTTTTCATTAGTTTCGCTCACTCTCGAAATCAAGCATTTTACAGCAGGTTGGAGCAGCCTGTATCTCAGCACAGGAATAAGGTAGGGAAGAATTCTAAGGATCATTTTGACTGCCTCCAGAAGTTAGATCAGATGGCAAATTGGATTTGGTGCTAGGTCTTTCCCTTTAGGTTTTACCCCAACAATGTTTTCATTAGTTTCGCTCACTCTCGAAATCAAGCATTTTACAGCAGGTTGGAGCAGCCTGTATCTCAGCACAGGAATAAGGTAGGGAAGAATTCTAAGGCTCATTTTGACTGCCTCCAGAAGTTAGATCAGATGGCAAATTGGATTTGGTGCTAGGTCTTTCCCTTTAGGTTTTACCCCAACAATGTTTTCATTAGTTTCGCTCACTCTCGAAATCAAGCATTTTACAGCAGGTTGGAGCAGCCTGTATCTCAGCACAGGAATAAGGTAGGGAAGAATTCTAAGGCTCATTTTGACTGCCTCCAGAAGTTAGATCAGATGGCAAATTGGATTTGGTGCTAGGTCTTTCCCTTTAGGTTTTACCCCAACAATGTTTTCATTAGTTTCGCTCACTCTCGAAATCAAGCATTTTACAGCAGGTTGGAGCAGCCTGTATCTCAGCACAGGAATAAGGTAGGGAAGAATTCTAAGGATCATTTTGACTGCCTCCAGAAGTTAGATCAGATGGCAAATTGGATTTGGTGCTAGGTCTTTCCCTTTAGGTTTTACCCCAACAATGTTTTCATTAGTTTCGCTCACTCTCGAAATCAAGCATTTTACAGCAGGTTGGAGCAGCCTGTATCTCAGCACAGGAATAAGGTAGGGAAGAATTCAAATGCTCATTTTGACTGCCTCCAGAAGTTAGATCAGATGGCAAATTGGATTTGGTGCTAGGTCTTTCCCTTTAGGTTTTACCCCAACAATGTTTTCATTAGTTTCGC